>NC_086444.1:87121629-87421629 GCF_028390025.1 Pseudophryne corroboree | reverse complement strand
ACTTTCCAGTGGGACCTGCTGGACAAATGGTCCGGGTCGCATCTTAAGATGCATCAGCGGATAACCCGGTCACCAAAGACAAGGGTGTCCCTCCTGCGGTGGTGGCAAAGTGCTCATCTTCTAGAGGGCCGCAGAGTCGGCACTCAGGACTGGGTCCTGGTGACCACGGATGCCAGCCTGCGAGGCTGGGGAGCAGTCACACAGGGAAAAAATTTCCAGGGCTTATGGTCAAGCCTGGAGACATAATTTCACATAAATATCCTGGAGCTAAGGGCCATTTACAATGCTCTCAGCTTAGCAAGACCTCTGCTTCAAGGTCAGCCGGTGTTGATCCAGTCGGACAACATCACGGCAGTCACCCATGTAAACAGACAGGGTGGCACAAGAAGCAGTCAATGGCAGAAGCTGCAAGGATTCTTCGCTGGGCGGAAAATCATGGGATAGCACTGTCAGCAGTATTCATTCCGGGAGTGGACAACTGGGAAGCAGACTTCCTCAGCAGGCACGGCCTCCACCCGGGAGAGTGGGGACTTCACCCAGAAGTCTTCCACATGATTGTAAACCATTGGGAAAAACCAAAGGTGGACATGATGGCGTCCCGCCTAAACAAAAAATTGGACAGGTATTGCGCCAGGTCAAGGGACCCTCAGGCAATAGCTGTGGACGCTCTGGTAACACCGTGGGTGTACCAGTCAGTGTATGTGTTCCCTCCTCTTCCTCTCATACCAAAAGTACTGAGAATTATAATTCGGAGGGGAGTAAGAACTATACTCGTGGCTCCGGATTGGCAAAGAAGGTCTTGGTACCCGGAACTTCAAGAGATGCTCACGGAGGACCCGTGGCCTCTACCTCTAAGAAGGGACCTGCTCCAGCAAGGACCCTGTCTATTCCGAGACTTACCGCGGCTGCGTTTAACGGCAGGGCGGTTGAACGCCGGATCCAGAAGGAAAAAGGCATTCCGGATGAAGTCATCCCTACCCTGATCAAGCCAGGAAGGATGTAACCGCAAAGCATTATCACCGCATTTGGCGAAAATATGTTGCGGGGTGCGAGGCCAGTAAGGCCCCGATGGAGGAATTTTCAACTAGGTCGATTCCTGCATTTCCTGTAAACAGGAGTGTCTATGTGCCTAAAATTGGGGTCCATTAAGGTTCAAATTTCGGCCCTGTCAATTTTCTTCCAGAAAGAACTAACTTCAGTTCCTGAAGTTCAGACGTTTTGTAAAAGGGGTACTGCATTTACAGCCTCCTTTTTGTGCCTCCGGTGGCACCTTGGGATCTCAATGTAGTTTTGGGGTTCCTAAAGTCACATTGGTTTGAACCACTTGAGTCTGTGGAGTTAAAATATCTCTCATGGAAAGTGGTCATGTTGTTGGCCCTGGCCTCGGCCAGGCGCGTGTCAGAATTGGGGGCTTTATCCTGTAAAGGCCCTTATCTGATCTTCCAGACAGGGCGGAATTGAGGACTCATCCTCAATTTCTCCCTAAGGTGTTTTCAGCGTTTCACGTGAAACAGCCTATTGTGGTACCTGCGGCTACTAGGGACTTGGAGGACTCCAAGTTGCTGGACGTAGTCAGGGCCCTGAAAATATATGTTTCCAGGACGGCTCGAGTCAGAAAATCTGACTCGCTGTTTATCCTGTATGCACCCAACAAGCTGGGTGCTCCTGCTTCTAAGCAGACTATTGCTCGTTGGATTTGTAGCACAATTCAGCTTGCACATTCTGTGGCAGGCCTGCCACAGCCAAAATCTGTAAAAGCCCATTCCACACGGATAGGGGCTCATCTTGGGCGGCTGCCCGAGGGGTCTCGGCTTTACAACTTTGCCGAGCAGCTACTTGGTCAGGGGCAAACACGTTTGCTAAATTCTACAAATTTGATACCCTGGCTGAGGAGGACCTGGAGTTCTCTCATTCGGTGCTGCAGAGTCATCCGCACTCTCCCGCCCGTTTGGGAGCTTTGGTATAATCCCCATGGTCCTTACGGAGTTCCCAGCATCCACTAGGACGTCAGAGAAAATAAGAATTTACTTACCGATAATTCTATTTCTCATAGTCCGTAGTGGATGCTGGGCGCCCATCCCAAGTGCGGATTGTCTGCAATACTTGTACATAGTTATTGTTACAAAAATCGGGTTATTGTGGTTGTGAGCCATCTTTCCAGAGGCTCCTCTGTTATCATGCTGTTAACTGGATTCAGATCACAGGTTGTACGGTGTGATCGGTGTGGCTGGTATGAGTCTTACCCGGGATTCATAAATCCTTCCTTATTGTGTACGCTCGTCCGGGCACAGTATCCTAACTGAGGCTTGGAGGAGGGTCATAGGGGGAGGAGCCAGTGCACACCAGGTAGTCCTAAAGCTTTACTTTTGTGCCCAGTCTCCTGCGGAGCCACTATTCCCCATGGTCCTTACGGAGTTCCCAGCATCCACTACGGACTATGAGAAATAGAATTATCGGTAAGTAAATTCTTATTTTTTTTCATTTTAGCAAATCTTGGCGCCATACACAGATTTTCACTACAGACACAATCCGGACACCGCTGAGGGGCAGCTGAAGTAAGTGGTTATAAGTTGTATTGATATCTCTTCTGGGCACCATAAATATTTGGAATAGGAGCCAGTGACCCTGTACTCCTAATTATATTTATAACAAGAACCTCAGAATGTTATTGTTAATAAATAATTAGAAAACATGGATGCATAGTTCATTGTATTGCTATAGACCGGCCTTACGCTAGGTAGACACTGCAATTTGTTTAATGCATGTAAAATTGCATATAAACTGTTATGCTTGTGAGTGTGTTTCGAAGACTTCTGTCTGTATTTTGACCAGTGTGTGTTGAAACCTATATAGGGGGATGGGCTCTAGACTGCACACCCAAGCTTCTTGTAATTAGAGATGCTACTTGGCTGAGATTTGTAGTACTACACATAGAAAAAAAAGATGCAGGGCACTATGCAAACATTACTACTCAAAAGTGAAAAAAAAAAATATTGCAATTAAATATCGTACAAGAGGTTGTTATCATAAATTTGGCCAAAGTTTTGGGCCTGCCCATTTATTTCAATTTTGAGTAGTAATATTTGCATAGTGCCACCTGCATCTCTTTTTCTATGTGATGAAACCTACAATACTGTTTATGCCGAAGACGTGTATGTGAGCACTTTTTTGCAGCCTCTGTCTTTTTGATGCACACCCCGTAAGGTGAATTTTAACAACATTAAAGCATGCAGATAAACAAATGTAATTGCTTGTAGAAACGCAAATATGTGTGGCTGCATTTTGCATAGCGATGTTTATTTTCGTAGCGGTTTGCAAGAGCTGAATTCGCTGTAGAAATGCAGCATTAATGCACAATTTTAGCACCAATGTATACATCACTCTAAGCACCTACATATGTAGTCATTTCTGTAGGTATAGAGGTTTTGTTGTGTGGTTTGTTTTGAAGATGTCAACTGGCCACAGAAAGTGAACTAAATACTCTATGTAATGTTTTTATTCCAATTAGTGATCTGTTTGATTTTGTTTTATGTATCCCATAGTCTAATCCCAACCATTGTTTTCTTATAGAGGTTTATTTCCCCTCTGCTGTTCCTGAACTGTATATGGTGTTAGGAAGGCCATATTGATTTTTGCAGTGAGCTAAGTGGTGCTTTCAGCCCTGAGAAGGTGTTCTCTGTCAGATGCTTTAACCATTTATTATTGCTAGGGAATATGGCTCGGAACTATTCATATACAGTATATACTACTATGTCAGTACAGTAGTAGCATAGGCAGTACGTTTCATTTGGGTGTGTACTGTATGACCGTAGACAAAAAAACTTAACGGTGACACCAGACTTGCAGTGTCCATCCAGTCAGGTGTACGCTTCTCCTTGGCTCCTTGTCTTAACACTTTTTCGCTAGTTATTTACAGGTAGTAACAGGGGTCCTGGCAGAAGCACTGCCATCATAGTGCACAGGCAAAGTATCGCAGCCACAACAGAGTAGGCAGTACAAGCTAAAAAATAAATACATTTTTATGTAAGCAATTCCTCTCTATCCGCCTCACCTAAGTGTAACAGTGCGGGTTCCCCTATCCTGTGGAAGGAGATGGAATTGTAAAAAGTTTTTAGCTTTAGTGTTCTCCAGATTTGAGAAAAGAACGGTTTGTTATTGCATTTAATAGGATCTGCTAATTTTGCCTTTAGTGCTGAGATTCCACACCATGGGGTGTTGCTTGGTTCTCCTTAAATATATCACTCAGCTGATCTGGTGCTAGTTCCGATAGTTAATTTTAGATTTCCAATGTCTCTGGGATTAATATTATAATTTATTTATGAAGAGATTGTTTTTCCTGTATGTGTGTATGTCTACAGATAGTGATCTTTTTGTAGAAAACGTAGGTGTAAGCTGGTACCTTACGGAAGTGGGATGGCTAGTTGGGTACATTTTATATTTTCCTATATATGAAAATATATTTTCTCCGGCAGGGTCCACAGGATAACAATGGGATATGATGAAGCGACAGTGGATTTGCGCCAATTGGTCAAAGCTTTCCGGCCTCTCAGCATGCAATGGTCCGTCCATATATCCCCGCCTCCTGGCTCAGGCAAATCAGTTTTTTGTTTGGTGCGGCAGGGGCCGCTGGTTTTTAGCAGCCCTAAGCCGTCTTATTTTATTTTTATAGTCTTACTATTTTTCTGAGCAGTCTTTCTAAACAGCGTCTTATACGTACCTTAGAAAGAGTCGCTCCAACAACTCTCCGCCGGGTCGCGACAATGCTTACCCAAGAGTACAGTGCTGTTTCGGCGGGCGTCTGTGTCGTATATACTAGCAGGTCCAGCAGACGTTACCAGGCTGTGGCCGGAGCACGGGGAGAAGGTAAGGCATCGGTTCCACTTAGAGGGGGAATACGGACACAGCTGCACTGTTTTGGGAGGCGACTACCTAACAGTCGCTGAAGCGGCTACCACCTCTGGTGCACCAGCGCTAGGCCTTAGGGATCATAGGCTCCAGAAATAGTATGAGGCCGCGATCCCTAGGGTTGATGTCAGCAGTGGGGAGTCAGACGCTCTCCTGGTCGCCCCTCCCCCCCCGGTTCATGACCAGTTTCCTCTGAGTCTCCCGCCATGAACTGTTTCCCGCTTCCGTCTCAGACGCTGTACACGAAGGGGACCCAGTCGCAGCATAGGCGGCTGTGTGACTGTTGCGTCTGTATTCACTATAGGTTCAAGGAGCGGCAGTGTACAGTAGTAGCATCTGGATCCACTCAGCGTTCGCTAACATATTGATCGGTCCTGGAAGCGAAGGGAGTCTCCCTGTATCCACTCTACTGAGTATGGTTAATACAGCACTAAGTCTCTATCTACCTTTTTGAGTATGAATAGTTAGATAAGTGCCTATTGCATATGAGTCTGTATACATTTACTGTTGTTTCTTTTGCAATGCGTCTGAATACGGTAGATCTGTTTAAACATGATTCAGTAATATGTTCTCTTACATACTTGAAATGTATTTGTAGTTGATAATGTGCTGATATTGCTGCTTATACTAATATATAACGTGACTGACTGCTAGTGTGATTGCTGACTTTACTATATTCTGTCAGTTTTGTTGTATTCTGATCCTCATTGCTGGTGCATGGGTAGGGTCGGATTGTATGTCACTTTAAAAAGCTTAAAGTGTTTACAGTCACAAATTGTGTAGTACACTGTGGAAGTGTTGATTATTTATTATGTCTAAGAGCAGCAAAGGTGAGGAAGATACACTCACAGCAACACCAACACTCATCATGTTTGTCTTGCAAAGCTGTGTTATCCTCTCAGGATCTGGTTCAGGATGGTTTGTGTGCAAATTGTTTAGCTTTCACCAGGGGTTCATGAAAAAATACAAGGCAGATTGAGGTGCAGGTTGATCCATCTTGGGCTATGTTTGCACTTTATCCAGTATAGCTAAAAGGATAATTCCTCCAACTCCTGTACCGTGGATAGGTTACACGATTAACCCTTACATGCAGCTTCCCACCTGTGGTGTATCACTTCCAGCAGCTGCCTCTCAAAAGAAACAGGCTGATAAGCTGGTGATAAGTAAATCTTCATCCTCACATGGTTCAGATGAGGATTCATCGGAGGATGAAAGCTCAATTAATTCTGCTTCGGTATACGAAGAGGCGGAGGAAGGTCTCCGCTCAGTGGATATAGCGGAGTTAATTAAAGCAATGAAAGCCATTCTATTTTTAGAGGATTCAGCGGAGCCTGTGTTAAAAACCAAGGCACCTGTGTTTAAACATCCCAAAACAGTTAAGACTGAGTTTCGAGGGTCAGATCAGCTGACGGAAATCATGGAAAAGGCTTAGGCTACGCCTGATAAGTTTAGAATTCCTAAGAAATGGAATTCCAATTATCCTCTTCCAGCTGGGGATTGTTTAAAAAGGGAGGTGGCTCCTAAAGTAGATACGCATGTGATTCGATTAGTGCGAAAATCGACATTACCTTTGCCTTCAACATTATTAAATGATGCCACGGATAGGAGAGTGGATGGTTTTCTAAAAAAACATTTTTTCCCTGTCTGGGGCAGTCATAAGGCCAGCCATGGCTTCAGCTTGGATGGCAAAGGCAGTGGCTGACTGGGCTGATGCATTGGAGGGGGATTCTAGTGAGCAAGAATCCCATATACAGATGTAGCCACCTTTGTCTTGACCGATTCTCCGCCTAGACGTCCGTTTAGTCACGCTAAGGCGATAGCTGAGTTTAATCACAGGCAGGCGCGTTGAGGCGATCTAGATACTCAGCATGTATTAGACATCTCCACCACTGGGTGGCTAATGCTCCACTAATCCAGTACGGTGATTTGGCATCCAGGAACTTACTGAGGAGCTTTTATCTCTCTCCATTATACATAGAAAGATTAAACCTGCCATGTACGTTACAAGCTGTTCATGCTAATTAGTACCCTAATAGGACATACTGTACAGAGATACTAAGTTCGGTGATTTGGCATTCCGTTAATAGCCGTTTGTGCTAATTAGTACACTAGTAGAACATACTGTACAGAGATACTAAGGACGGTGATTTGGCATCTAGGAACTTTCAGAGGAGCTTTTATCTCTCTCCATTATACATAGAAATATTAAACTTGCCACTGTACGTTACAAGCTGTTCATGCTAATTAGTACACTAGTAGAACACAGAATACAGAGATACTAAAGACTGTAATTTGGCACCCAGGAACTTAGGGAGGAGATTTTATCTCTCTTTCCATTATACTTAGAGAGATTACAATGGAGAGAGATTAAAGATCCTCCCTAAGTTCGTGGATGCCAAATCACTGTCCTTAGTATCTCTGTACAGTATGTTCTACTAGTGTACTAATTAGCACGAACAGCTTGTAACGTACAGTGGCAAGTGTAATTTTTCTAAGTATAATGGAGAAAGATAAAAACTCCTCCCTATGTTCCTGGATGTCAAATTACCATGCTTAGCATTTCTGTACAGTATTTCCTATCTAGCCAGAAACCCTGCATCCTGTGCAAGCTAGGCGGACAACTGGAGGGTACCCGAAACACGGTTGCTTCCCGTTTCCCTTCCCAGTGTCACATAAACCAGTGGTTGGTCTGCCCCGAAAGCCAAGAGTCTCCTCTTTTGTATGGTACAAGTCCTGATTCTCTGGTACACCCAGAACTAGAGATATCAGTACGCAAAGTGGACCCATTTTCCCATAGACTATAATGGGACCGTTAATTCAGACCCACCATAGGTTCCGACGCTTGCCATGAGCCTTGTGGGGGTCACAGAAACTTGGGGTTGGTACCCTCCGGTAGCTAATTGTCTACCCTTCCATACCAACCTAGTGATGAAGGCTCCCACCTCCCATGCTGAGAGTCACAAAGTGCCAACCTTTTTTTTTCTATGTTACCGTGACATTCACTTTATTATTATTTTTCTTTGTTGTAAATTCAATGAAAGGGTGTACACAGGTTTCACATAAATCAAAGTAAATCTGCAGCAGCGATTCATTCCGCTATATACAAATACACAGCGGTAATGAGTATAAATTAGTGTATTCCGACGCAACTAACTGAGCAACACAGTACTGTAGATCGTCAGCATTTGTGTATTGTACCTGATCTGAACTCCCTCCCTGTCCACTGCATGACCTGTGCAGGCTCCCAGGGGGGAAGGGCGATGGGGGTAGGGAGAGGCGGTGGAAAACACTGTGCTTTTGAAATACAAGTATTAACGTCCGAGTCCCCTAAGGCATAAACCAACACCAATGGGAAGGAAGTGCCAACCTTTTTTTAATGTGTTCCTGTAACATTCACTTTATTATTATTATTTTTCTTTGTTATACATTCAATGGACGGGTGCACACAGGTTTCACATAAATCAGAGTGGGCGGTGGATTTTCCTACATACAGTAGTATACTGTTGCACATGTCTTGTAACCTGATCGGAACTCCCTCCCTGTCTACTGCATGTACTTTGCAGGCTCCCAGGGGGGGAAGGGGAAAGTGGGATGGGGGTAGGGTGAGGCAGTGGAAAATACCGTGTTCAAAGAAAAGGCATAATCAAAACCATGGGGAACTTTGCGGTGTATCATTATGCGCAAAGACCTCACTTATCCCTATCACCCCTGTGTATTTTAGCTAGGGGATTCTGACGCTCCTTCAGCATTGCCCCGTGACCTACCAAATCTGTGCTGTTACTTGCTCCATAGCCGAGGGCCTCCATTGGGCGAGGAGTCACAGGCGGTAGCCATTTCAATTGAGTCTGCCCTGCTACAGAATTGTATGTATACCATATGGTGCATAGACCCTAAACAGTACAACTGCTCCTGCCGCTTTGCCCTAGTTTATGTGAATAACTCCCTCCCTGTCTACTGCATGACCTGTGCAGGATCCCAGGGGGGAAGGGCAATGGGCAAGCGAGAGGCGGTGGAAAATACTGTGCTTTTGAAATGCAAGTACTGTATGAGTCTGAGTCCCCAGTATGTTCTTCTAGTGTATTAATTAGCACGAACAGCTTGTAACGTACAGTTGCAAGTTTAATCTTTCTATGTATAATGGAGAGAGATAACAGCTCCTCTGGAAGTTCCTAGATGCCAAATCACCATCCTTAGTATCTCTGTACAGTATGTTCTACTAGTGTACTAATTAGCACGAACAGCTTTTTACTGGATGCCAAATCACCGTCCTTAGTATCTCTGTACAGTATGTTCTATTAGGGTACTAATTAGCAAGAACAGCTTGTAAAGTACAGCGGCAAGTTTAATCTTTCTATGTATAATGGAGAGAGATAAAAGCTCCTCAGTAAGTTCCTGGATGCCAAATCACCGTCCTTAGTATCTCTGTACAGTATGTTTTACTAGTGTACTAATTAGCACGAACAGCTTGTAACGTACAGCGGCAAGTTTAATCTTTCTATGTATAATGGAGAGAGATAAAAGCTCCTCAGTAAGTTCCTGGATGCTAAATCACCGTACTGGATTAGTGGAGCATTAGCCACCCAGTGGTGGAGATGTCTAATGCATGCTGAGTATCTAGATCGCCTCAACGCGCCTGCCTGTGATTAAACTCAGCTATCGCCTTAGCGTGACTAAACGGACGTCTAGGCGGAGAATCGGTCAAGACAAAGGTGGCTACATCTGTATATGGGATTCTTGCTCACTAGAATCCCCCTCCAATGCATCAGCCCAGGCAGCCACTGCCTTTGCCATCTAAGCTGAAGCCATGGCTGGCCTTATGACTGCCCCAGACAGGGAAAAAATGTTTTTTTAGAAAACCATCCACTCTCCTATCCGTGGCATCATTTAATAATGTTGAAGGCAAAGGTAATGTAGATTTTCGCACTAATCGAATCACATGCGTATCTACTTTAGGAGCCACCTCCCTTTTTAAACAATCCCCAACTGGAAGAGGATAATTGGAATTCCATTTCTTAGGAATTCTAAACTTATCAGGCGTAGCCTAAGCCTTTTCCATGATTTCCGTCAGCTGATCTGACCCTCGAAACTCAGTCTTAACTGTTTTGGGATGTTTAAACACAGGTGCCTTGGTTTTTAACACAGGCTCCGCTGAATCCTCTAAAAATAGAATGGCTTTCATTGCTTTAATTAACTCCGCTATATCCACTGAGCGGAGACCTTCCTCCGCCTCTTCGTATACCGAAGCAGAATTAATTGAGCTTTCATCCTCCGATGAATCCTCATCTGAACCATGTGAGGATGAAGATTTACTTATCACCAGCTTATCAGCCTGTTTCTTTTGAGAGGCAGCTGCTGGAAGTGACACACCACAGGTGGGAAGCTGCATGTAAGGGTTAATCGTGTAACCTATCCACGGTACAGGAGTTGGAGGAATTATCCTTTTCCCTAAGTTCCTGGTTGCCAAATCACCGTCTTTAGTATCTCTGTATAGTATTTTCTATTAGGGTACTAGTTAGCACGAACAGCTAATTAGTACCCTAATAGAACATACTGTACAGAGATACGAAGTACGGTGATTTGGCATCCAGGAACTTACTGAGGAGCTTTTATCTCTCTCCATTATACATAGAAAGATTAAACCTGCCATGTACGTTACAAGCTGTTCATGCTAATTAGTACCCTAATAGGACATACTGTACAGAGACACTAAGTTCGGTGATTTGGCATTCCGTTAATAGCCGTTTGTGCTAATTAGTACACTAGTAGAACATACTGTACAGAGATACTAAGGACGGTGATTTGGCATCTAGGAACTTTCAGAGGAGCTTTTATCTCTCTCCATTATACATAGAAATATTAAACTTGCCACTGTACGTTACAAGCTGTTCATGCTAATTAGTACACTAGTAGAACATAGAATACAGAGATACTAAAGACTGTAATTTGGCACCCAGGAACTTAGGGAGGAGCTTTTATCTCTCTTTCCATTATACTTAGAGAGATTACAATGGAGAGAGATTAAAGATCCTCCCTAAGTTCGTGGATGCCAAATCACTGTCCTTAGTATCTCTGTACAGTATGTTCTACTAGTGTACTAATTAGCACGAACAGCTTGTAACGTACAGTGGCAAGTGTAATTTTTCTAAGTATAATGGAGAAAGATAAAAACTCCTCCCTATGTTCCTGGATGTCAAATTACCATGCTTAGCATTTCTGTACAGTATTTCCTATCTAGCCAGAAACCCTGCATCCTGTGCAAGCTAGGCGGACAACTGGAGGGGACCCGAAACACGGTTGCTTCCCGTTTCCTTTTCCAGTGTCACATAAACTAGTGGTTGGTCTGCCCCGAAAGCCAAGAGTCTCCTCTTTTGTATGGTACCAGTCCTGAGTCTCTGGGACACCCAGAACCAGAGATATCAGTATGCAAAGTGGACCCATTTTCCCATAGACTATAATGGGCCTGTTAATTCAGACCCACCATGGGTTCCGACGCTTGCCATGAGCCTTGTGGGGGTCACAGAAACTTGGGGTTAATACCCTCCGGTAGCTAATTGTCTACCCTTCCATACCAACCTAGTGATGAAGGCTCCCACCTCCCATGCTGAGAGTCACAAAGTGCCAACCTTTTTTTTTCTATGTTACCGTGACATTCACTTTATTATTATTTTTCTTTGTTGTAAATTCAATGACATTCATTTTATTATTTCTCTAACGTCCTAGTGGATGCTGGGGACTCCGTCAGGACCATGGGGAATAGCGGCTCCGCAGGAGACAGGGCACAAAAGCAAGCTTTTAGGATCACATGGTGTGTACTGGCTCCTCCCCCTATGACCCTCCTCCAAGCCTCAGTTAGGTTTTTGTGCCCGGCCGAGAAGGGTGCAATCTAGGTGGCTCTCTTAAAGAGTTACTTAGAAAAAGTTTTTAGGTTCTTTATTTTCAGTGAGTCCTGCTGGCAACAGGCTCACTGCATCGAGGGACTTAGGGGAGAGATTTTCAACTCACCTGCGTGCAGGATGGATTGGATTCTTAGGCTACTGGACATAGCTCCAGAGGGAGTCGGAACACAGGGCTCGCCCTGGGGTTCGTCCCGGAGCCGCGCCGCCGACCCCCCTTGCAGACGCTGAAGATGAAGAGGTCCGGAACCAGGCGGCAGAAAACTCTCAGTCTTCATCAGGTAGCGCACAGCACTGCAGCTGTGCGCCATTGTTGTCAGCACACTTCACACAGCGGTCACGGAGGGTGCAGGGCGCTGGGGGGGGGCGCCCTGGGCAGCAATGTATAATACCTGTATGGCGAAAAATACATCACATATAGCCCTTGAGGCTATATGGATGTATTTAACCCCTGCCAGATATCTAAAACTCCGGAGAAGAAGCCCGCCGAAAAGGGGGCGGGGCCTATTCTCCTCAGCACACAGCGCCATTTTCCCTCACAGAAAGGCTGGTGGGAAGGCTCCCATGCTCTCCCCTGCACTGCACTACAGAAACAGGGTTAAAACAGAGAGGGGGGGCACTGATTTGGCGATATGTATATATATTAAAATGCTATAAGGGAGGAACACTTATATAAAGGTTGTCCCTGGATAATTATAGCGTTTTGGTGTGTGCTGGCAAACTCTCCCTCTGTCTCCCCAAAGGGCTAGTGGGTCCTGTCCTCTATCAGAGCATTCCCTATGTGTGTGCTGTATGTCGGTACGTGTGTGTCGACATGTATGAGGAAAATATTGGTGAGGAGGCGGAGCAAATTGCCTGTAATGGTGATGTCACTCTCTAGGGAGTCGACACCGGAATGGATGGCTTATTTATGGAAATTACGTGACAATGTCAACACGCTGCAAGCCGGTTGACGACATGAGAGGGCCGGCGAACAAATTAGTATCTGTCCAGGCGTCTCAAACACCATCAGGGGCTGTAAAATGCCCATTTACCTCAGTCGGTCGACACAGACCCAGACACGGACACTGATTTCAGTGTCGACGGTGAAGAAACAAACGTATTTTCTTTTAGGGCCACACGTTAAGGGCAATGAAGGAGGTGTTACATATTTCTGATACTCCAAGTACCACAAAAAAGGGTATTATATGTGAGGTGAAAAAACTACCTGTAGTTTTTCCTGAATCAGATAAATTAAATGAAGTGTGTGATGATGCGTGGGTTTCCCCCGATAGAAAATTATTGGCGGTATACCTTTTCCCGCCAGAAGTTAAGGCGCGGTGGGAAACACCCCTCAGGGTGGATAAGGCGCTCACACGCTTATCAGAACAAGTGGCGGTACCATCTACGGATAGGGCCGTACTTAAGGAGCCAGCTGATAGGAGGCTGAAAAATATCCTAAAAAGTATACACACACATGCTGGTGTTATACTGCGACCAGCGATCGCCTCAGCCTGGATGTGCAGAGCTGAGGTGGCTTGGTCGGATTCCCTGACTAAAAATATTGATACCTTTGACAGGGACAGTATTTTATTGACTATAGAGCATTTAAAGGATACATTTCTATATATGCGAGATGCGCAGAGGGATATTTGCACTCTGGCATCAAGAGTAAATGCGATGTCCATATCTGCAAGAAGATGTTTATGGACACGACAGTGGTCAGGTGATGCAGATTCCAAACGGCACAAAGATGTATTGCCGTATAAAGGGGAGGAGTTATTTGGGGTCGGTCCATGGGACCTGGTGGCCAGGGCAACTGCTGGAAAATCCACCGTTTTTTACCCTAAGTCACATCTCTGCAGAAAAAGACACCGTCTTTTCAGCCTCAGTCCTTTCGTCCCTATAAGAGTCATATCTGCCCAGGGATAGAGGAAAGGGAAGAAGACTGCAGCAGGCAGCCCATTCCCAGGAACAGAAGCCCTCCACCGCTTCTACCAAGTTCTCAGCATGACGCTGGGACCGCACAGGACCCCTGGATCCTACAAGTAGTATCCAAGGGGTACAGATTGGAATGTCGAGAGGTTTCCCCCCTCGCAGGTTCCTGTAGTCTGCTGTACCAATGTCTCCCTCCGACAGGGAGGCAGTATTGAAAACAATTCACAAGCTGTATTCCCAGCAGGTGATAATAAAATTACCCCTCCGACAACAAGGAAAGGGGTATTACTCCACACTATATGGTGGTACTGAAGGCTAGGTGAGACCTATTCTAAATCTGAAAAATTTGAACACTTACAAGGGTTCAAATCCAGATGGAGTCACTCAGAGCAGTGATAGCAAAGAACAAGGGGACTATATGGTGTCCCGGGACATCAGGGATGCTTACCTCCATGTCCCAAAATTTGCCTTTTCTCACCAAGGGTACCTCAGGTTCGTGGTACAGAACTGTCACTATCAG
Source organism: Pseudophryne corroboree (assembly GCF_028390025.1). Classification (NCBI taxonomy): domain Eukaryota; kingdom Metazoa; phylum Chordata; class Amphibia; order Anura; family Myobatrachidae; genus Pseudophryne; species Pseudophryne corroboree. The sequence continues at coordinate 87,407,394 of NC_086444.1, read as the reverse complement.
TTTCAAGACGATGCCGTTGGATTGTCCAAGGCACCCCGGGTCCTTACCAAGGTAATGACCGAAAGGAGGATTCGTCTTCAAAGAAAATGGACGACCTCCTGATAAGAACAAGGTCCAGAGAACAGTTGGAGGTCGGAGTAGCACTATCTCAAGTAGTTCTACGACAGCACGGGTGGATTCTAAATATTCCAAAACAGCAGTTGTTCCGACGACACGTCTGCTGGTCCTAGGGATGATTCTGGACACAGTCCAGGAAAAGGTGTTTCTCCCAGAGGAGAAAGCCAGGGAGTTATCCGAGCTAATCGGGATCCTCCTAAAACCAGGAAAAGTGTCAGTGCATCATTGCACAAGAGTCCTGGTAAAAATGGTGGCTTATTACGAAGCGCTTCCATTCGGCAGATTTCACGCAAGAACTCTTCAGTGGGATCTGCTGGACAAATGGTCCGGATCGCATCTTCAGATGCATCAGCGGATAACCCTATATCCAAGGACAAGGGTGTCTCTCCTGTGGTGATTACAGAGTGCTCATCTTCTAGAGGGCCGCAGATTCGGCATTCAGGATTGGATGCTCGTGACCACGGAGGCCAGCCTGAGAGGCTGGGGAGCAGTCACACAAGGAGTGTGATCAAGTCTGGAGAATTCTCTCCACATAAATATACTGGAGCTAAGAGCAAATTTATAATGCTCTAAGCTTAGCAAGACCTCTGCTTCAAGGTCAGACGGTATTGATCCAGTGGGATAACATCACGGCAGTCGCCCACGTAAACAGAAAGGGCGGCACAAGAAGCAGGAGGGCAGTGGCAAAACTGCAAGGATTTTTCGCTAGGCGGAAAATCATGTGATAGCACTGTCAGCAGTGTTCATTCCGGGAGTGGACGACTGGGAAGCAGACTTCCTCAGCAGGCACGACCTCCACCCGGGAGAGTGGGAACTTCATCGGGAAGTTTTCCGCATGATTGTGAACCGTTGGGAAAGACCAAAGGTGGACATGATGGCGTCCCGCCCGAACAAAAAATGGGACAGGTATTGCGCCAGGTCACGAGACCTTCAGGCGATAGCTGTGGACGTCCTGGTAACACCGTGGGTGTAACAGTCGGTGTATGTGTTCCCTCCTCTGCTTCTCATAACCAAGGTATTGAGAATTATAAGACATAGAAGAGTAAGAACTATACTCGTGGCTCCGGATTGGCCAAGAGGGACTTGGTAACCGGAACTTCAAGAGTTGCTCACAGAGGACTAATGGCCTCGGGAGCTAAGAAGGGATTTGCTTTCAGCAAGTACCATGTCTGTTCCAAGAGGAACCGTGGCATCGGCCTTTAAGAAAGGACCTGCTCCAGCAGGGACCTTGTCTGTTCCAAGACTTACCGCGACTGCGTTTGACGGCATGGCGGTTTGAACGCCGGATCCTAAGGGAAAAGGCATTCCGGAAGAGGTCATACCTACCCTGGTCAAAGCCAGGAAGGAGGTGACCGCACAACGTTATCACCACATGTGGTAAAAATATGTTGCGTGGGTGAGGCCAGGAAGGCCCCACGAAAAAATTTCAACTAGGTCGATTTCTGCACTTCCTGCAAACAGGAGTGTCTATGAGCCTCAAATTGGGGTCCATTAAGGTTCAAGTTTCGGCCCTATAGATTTTCTTCCAGAAAGAATTGGCTTCAGTTCCTGAAGTCCAGACGTTTGTCAAGGGAGTATTGCATATACAGCCCTTGTGTGCCCCCAGTGGCACCGTGGGATCTCAACGTAGCGTTGGGATTCCTCAAATCATATTGGTTTGAACCACTCAAATCTGTGGATTTGAAATATCTCACATGGAAAGTGACCATGCTGTTGGCCCTGGCCTCGGCCAGGCGATTGTCAAAATTGGCGGCTTTGTCTTACAAAAGCCCATATTTGATTTTCCATTCGGGACAGGGCAGAACTGCGGACTCGTCCCCAGTTTCTTCCTAAGGTGGTGTCAGCGTTTCACCTGAAACAACCTATTGTGGTGCCTGCGGCTACTAGGGACTTGGAGGACTCCAAGTTGCTAGACGTTGTCAGGGCCCTGAAAATATATATATATATATAATTCCAGGACGGCTGGAGTCAGAAAGTCTGACTTGCTGTTTATATTGTAGGCACCCAAAAAGCTGGGTGCTCCTGCTTCTAAGCAGACTATTGCTCATTGGATTTGTAGTACAATTCAGCTTGCACATTCTGTGGCAGGCCTGCCACAGCCAAAATCTGTAAATGCCCATTCCACAAGGAAGGTGGGCTCATCTTGGGCGGCTGCCCGAGGGGTCTCGGCTTTACAACTTTGCCGAGCTGCAACTTGGTCAGGGGCAAACACGTTTGCTAAATTCTACAAATTTGATACCCTGGCTGAGGAGGACCTGGAGTTCTCTCATTCGGTGCTGCAGAGTCATCCGCACTCTCCCGCCCGTTTGGGAGCTTTGGTATAATCCCCATGGTCCTGACGGAGTCCCCAGCATCCACTAGGACGTTAGAGAAAATAAGATTTTACTTACCGATAAATCTATTTCTCATAGTCCGTAGTGGATGCTGGGCGCCCATCCCAAGTGCGGATTGTCTGCATTACTTGTACATAGTTATTGTTACAAAAAAATCGGGTTATTATTGTTGTGAGCCATCTTTTTTAGAGGCTACTTCATTGTTATCATACTGTTAACTGGGTTCAAATCACAAGTTGTACGGTGTGATTGGTGTGGCTGGTATGAGTCTTACCCGGGATTCAAGATCCTTCCTTATTGTGTACGCTCGTCCGGGCACAGTACCTAACTGAGGCTTGGAGGAGGGTCATAGGGGGAGGAGCCAGTACACACCATGTGATCCTAAAAGCTTGCTTTTGTGCCCTGTCTCCTGCGGAGCCACTATTCCCCATGGTCCTGACGGAGTCCCCAGCATCCACTACGGACTATGAGAAATAGATTTATCGGTAAGTAAAATCTTATTTTTTTTTCTTTGTTATACATTCAATGAAAGGGTGCACACAGGTTTCACATAAATCAGAGTAGGTGGAGGATTTTCCTACACACAGTAGTATACTGTTGCACATGTCTTGTAACCTGATCGGAACTCCCTCCCTGTCTACTGCATGTACTTTGCAGGCTCCCAGGGGGGAAGGGGAAAGTGGGATGGGGGTAGGGCGAGGCAGTGGAAAATACCGTGTTCAAAGAAAAGGCATAATCAAAACCATGGGGTACTTTGCGGTGTATCGTTATGTGCATTGACCTCGCTTATCCCTATCACCCCTGTGTATTTTAGCTAGGGGATTCTGACGCTCCTTCAGCATTGCTTCAAATCTATGCTGTTACTTGCTCCATAGCCGAGTGCCTCCATGGAGCTAGGAGTCACAGGCGGTAGCCATTTCAATTGAGTTTGCCCTGCTATAGAATTGTATGTGTACCGTAAAGTGCATAGAACCTTGACAGTAGAAACTCTCCTGCAGCTTTGCCATGCTTTATGTAAAACTTGTGTTTTGTCAGTTTGCTATACGATCGAGCCCGGTGCAACGTAATGTGCATAGACCTCGCTTATCTCTATCGCCCCTGTGTATTTTGGCTAGGAGATTGTGACGCTCCTTCAGCATTGCACCATAGCCATCGCTGCCTGCCACGAGGTGGGGGTTCAGGGGTAATGGTCATTTTGCCAGTGTGCTATGCGATTGAGTCCGGTGTACCGTAATGTGCAGACCTAGCTTATCCCTATCGCCCCTGTGTATTTTAGCTAGGGGATTGTGACGCTCCTTCAGCATTGCCCCATGCACAAGGGTTCAGGGGCGGCGGCCATTTTGCCAGTGTGCTATGCGATCGAGTCCGGTGTACCATAATGTGCATAGACCTCGCTTATTCCTATCGCCCCTGTGTATTTTAGCTAGAGGATTGTGACGCTCCTTCAGCATTGCCCCATAGCCTGTAAAATCTGGACTGTTACTTGCTCCGTAGCCTAGGGCCTCTGTGGGGCAAGGAGTCATAGGTGGTAGCCATTTCTATTGAGTCTGCCCAGCTACAGAATTGTATGTGTACTGTACGGTGCATAGAACCGCTCATGCAGCTTTGCCCTGGTTTATGTGAATAAAAAAAATAATAAAGTGTCTGGAAAAAACTAACATGCATTTGTACTTTAGGAATCGAACTCAGGACTCTGAGTATAGGAAGCGGAACACTTCACCACTTCGCCGCAGACAGATGAATAAATCCATTGGTTTTGATTATGCTGTAATGACTACGGGATTAGGACGCTAACATACTGTACAAAATTCCTAATCTCAAGAGGCAATAGTGAACTTCTAACACGTCCATTTGCGACAGTGTACACTACTGGTTTTCTGTTGTTTTGTCTGCGGGACTTGGACGCTCACATATTCATAAAGTACTGTAGATGGATCATATACTGTATGCTGTACTATCTGTGTCTGTATCGTATATACTGTATTAAATAATGCAGCGTAATGAGTATTTACTGTATGCAGCGTAATGAGAAGCCTTAGTAAAGTAGTCCTTATTATATATTTCAGTATTGTATTTTACGGGAGACCACACGCATGCTCAGTGGTGATTGTAAAAAGCGACATCTGGTGGCTGATCGCAGGTATTACACATAAAGGTAACGCCAAACGCTCTGTCTGCCTCCGTGCGATTAGGTACGCCTCTCTGTGACTAGGCGCGCCTCCCTACGCTGCGTATGCTCGATCGGGACAAACGCCTCAGCCAGTCAAGATAAAGGTGGCTACATCTGTAGCACATATAAAACAGGCTGCAATGTTCTTGGAAGAAGCAGCATTGGATATGGGTACTATTGGCTCCAGGGCATCAGCTTCAACAATAACTGCTCATAGAGCAGTTTGGCTACTTATGTGGAAAGCTGATTCAGAATCTAAGAAGGTTTTGGAATCTTTGCCCTTTTCTGGAGATATTCTTTTTGGTAAAGAATTGACAAATATTTTGGAGTCAGAAGCAGACTCCAAGAAAGTAAAGTTTCCTTCCACATACAATTTCAAACCTAAAGTTCTGGCTTTTCGGCCTTTTCGGTCTCAAGGAAAAGCTAAAGGTAAAAGTGATAGCAGGCAGTCTCAATACAACAAGTCTGGTAAGACCAAAAAGCATTGTGCTACCAGAGGACCGGTTGGTAAGACAGATAAGCCATCAGCCTGATGGTGCGGGCCTCCACCTAGGGGATCCCACTGTGGGGGGCCGACTTCTTCAGTTTGCACAGATCTGGCAGCAGTCTACAACAGATGCCTGGGTGCAGGAAGCAGTATTGTTAGGTTATGCTTTTGCCTTCAAGAAGCACCCTCCTCGAAGGTTTTTTTGTACCAGCCCGCCTCGGGTAGAGACAAAGGCCAGGGCTTTGCAAGAGGCAGTTCAGAAAATGCTTCAGTCAGGAGTAGTCATTCCAGTTCCTCATGCACAACAAGGACAGGGGTTTTACTCCAACCTGTTTTTAGTTCAGAAGCCAAATGGGTCATTTCGGCCCATTCTTGATCTTAAAGTGCTGAACAAATACATTTGGGTACCTCTGTTTCACATGGAGACTTTACGTTCCATCATTTTGGCCATGGAGCCAGGGGATTATATGATATCCCTGGATATACAGGATGCTTACCTACATGTTCCTATAGCACTGTCCCATCAGTGCTATCTCAGGTTCGCTATCCTCCAACAGCATTTTCAGTTCCAGGCCCTACCTTTTGGGTTAGCCGCAGCCACCAGAGGATTTACCAAGATTATGGTGGTTATGGCAGCTTATCTCCGCCAGCAGGGAATAAGAATTTTTACATACCTCGACAATCTTTTAATCCTGGCACAGTCGCAGGATTTGCTCTTATGTCATCTGCAACAGACAATAACGTGTCTGCAGAAGCACAGGTGGCTCATAAATTGGGCAAAATCGTCTCTGGTTCCGTCACAGCGGATGACTCACTTGGGGGCTGTACTGGATTCAAGTCTTCAGAGAGCAATGTTACCTCTGAAAAAGATATCCAAGGTTCAGTCAAGGATTCAGGACACAGTCAAAAGGTTTCCATTCACACAGCAATGCGTGTCATGGGTTTGATGGTGTCAACATTTGACATAGTGAAGTATGCACAATTCCTCTTGAGGCCTCTGCAGCGTCTGATTCTTGCCAAATGGAATGGGTTGCATCAGACGATAAAAACACAGACTATGGTTCTTACGATAGAAGTAAGAAGGTCATTAGCCTGGTGGCTACAGACATCCCATCTGGACAAGGGGAGACCCTTTTGGATATCAGATTGGGAAATTCTGATGACATGCCAGTCTCCAGAGCCTGGGGAGCAGTGTCAGGAAGGTTGTGTTTCCAGGGGCAGTGGACCAAAGAAGAAGGTTGCCTGCCAATAAATGTGTGTAGTATGTTATGCCGGCGGTCAGGCTCCCGGCGACCAGCATACCGGCGCCGAAACCCGACCGCCGGCATACCGACAGCTGGGTGAGCCCAAATGAGCCCCTTGCGGGCTCGCTGCGCTCGCAACGCTATCAATTCTCCCTCCAGAGGGGGTCGTGGGCCCCCAAGAGGGGGAAGAACTGTCGGTATTGGAACTTCGGGCCATATACATGGCACTGATTCAGGCAATGGACATTCTTTGGGGAAAACCAGTCCAGACCCACTCGGACAATGCGACGGCAGTAGCGTACCTCAACCATCAGGGAGGAACTCGCAGCCGAAAAGCGATGACTGAGGTAAGTCACATACTAAAGTGGGCAGAACTTCATCATCCAGCCTTGTCCGCAGTGTTCGTTCCGGGAGTCCTAAACTGGGAAGCGGACTTTCTCAGTCGACACGCCATTCAGGCAAGCGAATGGGCTCTACACCCGGAGGTCTGCCAGACTCTAGTAGACAAGTGGGGGTTGCCAGAGATGAATCTCATGGTGTCCCGTCTGAACAACAAAGTTCTCGGATACAGGTCAAGAACAAAGGATCCCAGAGCGATCTTTGTGGATGCCCTGTTGGTGAGATGGGACTTTCATCTGGCTTATGGGTTTCCTCCAATCACCCTATTACCCAGGCTGGTGAGAAAGATAAAGCAATGGAAAGGTGCCGTGATACTAATAGCTCCGGCTTGGTCCAGAAGGCATTGGTACACAGATATGCAGAGAATGTTGATGGATGCTCCACTTCTGCTCCCTCAACGTCCAGATCTACCGATGCAGGGTCCTTGTTATCACAGACATCTGGATCGACTGTCTTTGACGGCGTGGCTCTTGAGACCTCTATCCTGAAGTCAAGAGGATTCTCACAACAGGTAATTCAAACTATGCTCAGAGCAAGGAAACCTTCCTCAGCTTGCATTTATCACCGAATATGTCAAACCTATATTCATTGGTGCAGTGAACGGAAAATGAACCCTAAGTCTTTCAGAGTTTCCAGGGTCTTAGCATTCCTTCAGGCAGGAATGGATAAAGGTTTGAAGGTGGCTTCCTTGAGAGTTCAAGTATCAGCATTGACTGGTTCCAAAAGAAAATTGCCAACTTACAGGATATGCATACTTTTTTCCAGGGAATGCTGCGCATTCATCCTCCTTTTCTTCCTCCTACAGTGCCTTAGGACTTAAGTCTAGTCCTGAAAGCCCTTCAAGTTGCCCCATTTGAACCGCTTAATAAAGTGGATCTTAAATAATTGACAGCTAAAGTTCTCTTTCTACTGGCTATGGCGTCAGCTAGAAGAGTATCAGATTTAGGGGCATAATCATGCCGTTCCCCATTTCTGATTTTTTATCCAGATAAATTAGTTCTCAGAACTAGATCTGGGTATCTTCCGAAGGTGGTGTCTAAATTCCACCTTCATGAAGAAATTGTCGACCCGGCTTTCCAGGTACCGGGCCTTTCTGCGGGAGATGTATCGCTGGACGTGGTCCGTGCATTAAGGATCTACTTGGATCATACCAGTGCCATCAGAAAGACAGATTCTCTTTTCATTTTCTTCACAAGAGAGGATGGTCTGCTGAAAAGCAGACACTGGCAAGATGGCTTCGGATGACAATTTCAGAAGCATATTCTCAAGCTAATCTCCCTGTTCCAGCTAATGTCTCTGCTTACTCTACTCGTAAGGTAGGTCCATCATGGGCAGCACAAAGTGGTGCTTCAGCTGAACAGATATGTAATGCAGCCACATGGTCTTCCATTAACACATTCATTAGGCATTATGCCATGTATACCTTTGGCTCTCATGATGCTGAATTTGGGCAAAGGATTCTCCTGTCCAATCAGGAGCATCCCCACCACTAAATTGCTTTGGGAAATCCCATTGTTATCCTGTGGATAATCTGTGGACCCTGCCGAAGAAATATACGTTATGGTAAGAACTTAACGTTGATAACGGTATTTCTCTAACGTCCTAGTGGATGCTGGGGACTCCGTAAGGACCATGGGGAATAGACGGGCTCCGCAGGAGACGGGGCACTCTAAGAAAGAATTAGGACTACTGGTGTGCACTGGCTCCTCCCTCTATGTCCCTCCTCCAGACCTCAGTTAGAATCTGTGCCCGGTCAGAGCTGGGTGCACTTTAGTGGGCTCTCCTGAGCTTGCTAATAAGAAAGTATTTTATTAGGATTTTTTTATTTTCAGAGAGATCTGCTGGCAACAGACTCTCTGCTACGTGGGACTGAGGGGAGAGAAGCAAACCTACTAACTGCGGATAGGTTGCGCTTCTTAGGCTACTGGACACCATTAGCTCCAGAGGGATCGAACACAGGAACTCAACCTTGGTCGTCCGTTCCCGGAGCCACGCCGCCGTCCCCCTCGCAGAGCCAGAAGACAGAAGCCGGCGAATGAAGCAAGAAGACATCAAAATCGGCGGCAGAAGACTCCTGTCTTCATATGAGGTAGCGCACAGCACTGCAGCTGTGCGCCATTGCTCCCACACTAACCCACACACTCCGGTCACTGTAGGGTGCAGGGCGCGGGGGGGGGGGCATATATACAGCTGGGCACTATATATATGCATGAGCCCCCACCATTATTTTACACAAAATCGCGGGACAGAAGCCCGCCGCTGAGGGGGCGGGGCTTCTTCCTCAGCACTCACCAGCGCCATTCCTTCCGGGGCTTCTTCCTCAGCACTCACCAGCGCCATTTTCTCTCCACAGCTCCGTTGAGAGGAAGCTCCCCAGGCTCTCCCCTGCAGAAGCACGATAGAAGAGGGTGAAAAGAGAGGGGGGGCACATAAATTTGGCGTAAAAACAAGATATACAGCAGCTACTGGGTTAACACTGTTACTGTGTGATTCCTGGGTCATATAGTGCTGGGGTGTGTGCTGGCATACTCTCTCTCTCTCTCTCTCTCTCCAAAGGGCCTTGTGGGGGAACTGTCTTCAAATAGAGCATCCCCTGTGTGTGTGGTGTGTCGATACGTGTGTGTCGACATGTCTGAGGTAAAAAGCTCCCCTAAGGAGGAGATAGAGCAAATATGTGTGTGAGGGTGTCTTCGTCGACAACGCCGACACCTGTTGGATATGTGTAATTAAGTGCTGAGGTGAATTTATTGCACATAAGATTAGAGAACAGACAGGAAATCTACCCATGTCTGTCCCTTTGTCGCAGAGACCTTCAGTGTCTCTCAATGCTCACTATCCAAAATAATAAACACTGATGTCGACACGGAGATTGTCTCCAGTGTCGACTACGATAATGCAAAGTTACAGCCAAAATGGCAGAAAAGTATTCAATATATGATTATTGGAAGGAAAGATGATTTGCATATCACTGATGACTCATCTGTCCCTGACACAAGGGTACACATGTTTAAGGGGAAGAAAGCTGAGGTAAATTTCCCTCCTCTCATGATGAAAAAGAGCGGGAATCTCCAGACAAGAGACTGCAGTTTCCCACAAAGAATTCTCAGGCAGTATCCTTTCCCCACTAGGGCCAGGATACGATGGGAATCTTCCCCTAGGGTGTCACGTTTGCCCAAAAGGTAACTTGTCGTAACAGCTATTCTCAGGGATCCTGCAGATAGCGTGCACATACTGGTACACTACTCAGACCGGCGATTGTGTCGGCATGGGTTTATAGCGCTGGGGCAGAGTGGACAGGTACCTTATCAGCAGAGATTGAGACCCTAGTATGTAGATATATATAGATATATGTATATACAGAGATATATAGATATATATATTAAAGATGCTGTCTTAAGAGATTTATATATATATATATATATATATATATATATAACATGCCCAAAGAGACATGAGTATACTGGGTCCTAGAGACAAAGCTATGTCGATTTCTGCTTGACGTGTCCTGTAGAATATGCAATGGACAGATGATGTCGACTTAAGAGGCATATGGAAGGCTGAGGATTGTGTGGAGAAGGGTTCTCGGACCTGGTCTCCACAGCTATAGCTGGTAATTCTGTTGTTTTGCCTTGTATTCCTGCACAGCCTAGGAAAGCGCGACATTATCAAATGCAGCCTTTAGAACAAAGAAACAAGAAAGTCCGAGGTGCGTCCTTTCTTGCCAGAGGCGGAAGCAGAGGAAAGAAGCTGCACAACACAGCTAGGTCCCAGGAACAGAAGTCCTCCACGGCCTCTACAAGAATCCACCGCATGTCGCTGGGGCTCCACAGGCGGAGCTAGGCCCGGTGGGGGCACGCCTGCATAAGTTCAGCCACAAGTGGGTTCACTCCCTGTTGGGTCCCTGGGCAATAGATATTGAGTCTCAGGGATGCAAGCTGGACTTGAGAAGATGCCCCCTCACCGACGGCCCTGCCGGCTTCCCCCCACGAGAGGGAAACAGTGTTAACTGCAATTCACAAATTGTATCTTCAGCAGGTGGTGGTCAAGGTTCCCCTCCTTCAACAGGGAAAGGGTTATTATTCGACCATGTTTGTAGTACCGAAACCGGAATTTAAAATTCCTGAACATATACCTGAAAAGGTTCAAGTTCAAGATGGAATCGCTAAGAGCGGTCATCGCAAGCCTGGAAGGGGGGGATTAGATTGTGTCTCTGGACATAAATGATGCATACCTTCATGTCCCCATTTATCCACCTCATCAGGCGTACCTCAGATTTGTGGTACAGGATTGTCATTACCCATTCCAGACGTTGCCGTTTGGTCTGTCCACGGCACCGAGAATATTTACCAAGGTAATGGCAGAAATGATGATGCTTCTGCGAAAGCAAGGAGTTACAATTATCCCATACTTGGACGATCTCCTCATAAAGGCGAGGTCCACAGAGCAGTTGCTGATCAGCGTAGCACACTCTCGGGAGGTGTTGCAACAGCACGACTGGGTTCTGAATATTCCGAAGTCGCAGCTGATTCCTACGACGCATCTGCCCTTCTTGGGCATGATTCTGGACACAGACCAGAAGAAGGTTTTTCTCCCGGCGGAGAAGGCTCAGGAGCTCGTGACTCTGGTCAGAGGCCTCTTAAAACCAAAACAGGTGTCGGTGCATCAATGCACGCGAGTCCTGGGAAAGATGGTGGCGTCATACGAAGCCATTCCCTTCGGCAGGTTCCATGCGAGGACCTGTCAGTGGGATCTGTTGGACAGGTGGTCCGGATCGCATCTTCAGATGCAGCGGCTGATCACCCTATCCCCCAGGGCCTGGGTGTCTCTCCTGTGGTGGCTGCAGAGTGCTCACCTTATCGAGGGTCGCAGGTTCGGCATTCAGGACTGGGTCCTGGTGACCACGGATGCAAGCCTCCGAGGGTGGGGGGCAATCACACAGGGAAGAAATTTCCAGGGTCTGTGGTCAAGTCAGGAGGCTTGTCTGCACATCAATATCCTGGAACTAAGGGCCATATACAACGCCCTAAGTCAAGCAGAGCCTCTGCTTCGCTACCAACCGGTGCTGATTCAGGCAGACAACATCACCGCAGTGGCTCATGTAAACCGCCAAGGCTGCACAAGGAGCAGGGTGGCGATGGCGGAAGCCACCAGAATTCTTCGCGGGGCGGAGAATCATGTAAAAGCACTGTTAGCAGTGTTCATTCCGGGAGTTGACAACTGGGAAGCAGACTTCCTCAGCAGGCACAACCTCCACCCGGGAGAGTGGGGACTTCATGAAGTCTTCACAGAGATTACAAGTCGTTGGGAACTGCCACAGGTGGACATGATCTACAAGTGTATTGCGCCAGGTCAAGAGACCCTCAGGCGATAGCTGTGGACACACTAGTGACACCGTGGGTGTTCCTGTCGGTTTATGTATTTCCTCCTCCTCCTCTCATACCCAAGGTGCTGAGAATCGTAAGAAAAAGAGGAGTGAGAACAATACTCATTGTTCCGGTTTGGCCAAGAAGGACTTGGTATCCGGAATTGCAAGAAATGCTCACAGAGGACCCATGGCCTCTGCCTCTCAGACAGGATCTGTTGCAACAGGGGCCCTGTCTGTTCCAAGACTTACCGCGGCTGCGTTTGACGGCATGGCGGTTGAACGCCGGATCCTAGCAGAAAAAGGCATTCCGGATGAGGTTATTCCTACGCTAATAAAGGCTAGGAAGGACGTAACGGCTAAGCATTATCACCGTATATGGCGAAAATATGTTGCTTGGTGTGAGGCCAGGAATGCCCCTACGGAGGAATTCCAGCTGGTCCGTTTCCTTCACTTCCTACAGTCTGGAGTGACTTTGGGCTTAAAATTGGGGTCCATTGAGGTCCAGATTTCAGCCCTATCCATTTTCTTTCAAAAGGAACTGGCTTCTCTTCCTGAAGTTCAGACGTTTGTAAAGGGAGTGCACCAGTGGCACCTTGGGATCTTAACGTGGTGTTGAGTTTCCTGAAATCCCACTGGTTTGAGCCACTTAAAACCGTGGAGTTAAAATATCTCACGTGGAAGGTGGTCATGCTGTTGGCCTTAGCTTTGGCTAGGCGTGTGTCAGAATTGGCGGCTTTGTCACATAAAAGCCCCTATCTGGTTTTCCATATGGATGAGGCAGAATTACGGACTCGTCCGCAATTTCTGCCAAAAGTGGTGTCATCTTTTCATTTGAACCAACCTATTGTGGTGCCTGCGGCTACTCGTGACTTGGAGGATGCCAAGTTACTAGAGGTAGTCAGGGCTTTGAAGGTTTATGTAGCCAGAACGGCTGGAGTCAGGAAAACTGAGTCGTTGTTTGTCCTGTATGCATCCAACAAGCTGGGTGCTCCTGCTTCAAAGCAAACTATTGCTCGCTGGATCTGTAACACGATTCAGCAGGCTCATTTTGCGGCTGGATTGCCGCCTCCAAAATCAGTAAAAGCCCATTCCACAAGGAAGGTGGGCTCTTCTTGGGCGGCTGCCCGAGGGGTCTCAGCATTACAGCTTTGCCGAGCAGCTACTTGGTCGGGTTCAAACACTTTTGCAAAATTCTACAAGTTTGATACCCTGGCTGAGGAGGACCTTGTGTTTGCTCATTCGGTGCTGCAGAGTCATCCGCACTCTCCCGCCCGTTTGGGAGCTTTGGTATAATCCCCATGGTCCTTACGGAGTCCCCAGCATCCACTAGGACGTTAGAGAAAATAAGATTTTACTTACCGGTAAATCTATTTCTCGTAGTCCGTAGTGGATGCTGGGCGCCCGTCCCAAGTGCGGACTTCTTCTGCAATGCTTGTATATAGTTATTGCTTACATAAGGGTTATGTTATGGTTGCATCAGGTTGGTCTGATGCTCTGTTGTTGTTCATACTGTTAACTGGGTAAGTTTATCACGAGTTATACGGTGTGATTGGTGTGGCTGGTATGAGTCTTACCCTGGATTCCAAAATCCTTTCCTTGTACTGTCAGCTGTTCCGGGCACAGTTTCCTTAACTGAGGTCTGGAGGAGGGACATAGAGGGAGGAGCCAGTGCACACCAGTAGTCCTAATTCTTTCTTAGAGTGCCCTGTCTCCTGCAGAGCCCGTCTATTCCCCATGGTCCTTACGGAGTCCCCAGCATCCACTACGGACTACGAGAAATAGATTTACCGGTAAGTAAAATCTTATTTTCTCCTAAGTCCACCGGATCCACAGGGATTCCACCCTGACGCACCTGATTTGAGGATCCTTTTACTCACTAACCTCTTCCTTCTAGTACGGAAGGGTGTACATGTGTGTTCTCATTGCCTGATTAGAGCTATCTATGATGCTCCTGCCTTGAGCTTTGGAATACAACTGATTTGCCTGAGCCAGGAGGGGATATATGGACGGGCCCGTTGCTTCCTGGGAGGCCGGAAAGCTTTGACCGATTGGTGCAAATCCGCTGTCGCTTCATCATATCCCATTGTTATCCTGTGGACTTAGGAGAAATATCGTTATCAATGGTAAGTTCTTACCATAACGTATATTTTTTTTCTCTGACGTCCTAGTGGATGCTGGGACTTCCGTAAGGACCATGGGGAATAGCGGCTCCGCAGGAGACTGGGCACAAAGTAAAAGCTTTAGGACTAGCTGGTGTGCACTGGCTCCTCCCCCTATGACCCTCCTCCAAGCCTCAGTTAAGATTTTGTGCCCGGCCGAGAAGGGTGCAATCTAGGTGGCTCTCCTGAGCTGCTTAGAAGTAAAAGTATACTTAGGTTTTTTATTTTCAGTGAGTCCTGCTGGCAACAGGCTCACTGCAGCGCGGGACTAAGGGGAGAAGAAGCGAACTCACCTGCGTGCAGAGTGGATTGGGCTTCTTGGCTACTGGACATTAGCTCCAGAGGGACGATCACAGGTTCAGCCTGGATGGGTCCCGGAGCCGCGCCGGCGGCCCCCTTACAGAGCCAGAAGAGCGAAGAGGTCCGGAGAAAGCGTCGGCAGAAGACGTTCCTGTCTTCAGATAAGGTAGCGCACAGCACTGCAGCTGTGCGCCATTGCTCTCAGCACACTTCACACTCCGGTCACTGAGGGTGCAGGGCGCTGGGGGGGAGCAAATTTTGTGGCAGAGCATGATTTGACATGTAGTCCTACAGCAGCTGGAAGACTAGTTTTAGACCTTGATTTCTGTCTTTGGCATATGTGTTAGTATTCCAGATTTAAAATGATGGCTTCTTGTCTGGGTGATGTAGAAGAAAGGTATCGGTATTACAGCTTGTGTTGCACTATTCTACTGAAAATAGAGCTTTCCTTAGTTCACCATAATCTGCTGAATAATGCCCCCAGCCTTCCTGTGTTATTTTGGCCTCCAGCAGTGTGTGATAGGGTGACCTCTGCTGGCCATAACAGTGATGTGTATTACAAGTGACATGAATTCAGGGCAAAGTGAATTATTATGCAGTTTTATTTTGTTTTAGGCAGCATGTAAAATTCTGTACACTACGTGGCAGTTTTAGTAGGCCGTGGGGCAATGCAAAGTGCAGATGGGTCACACACAGCTCTCCACTCTTGTCAGATGCCTGATGCACTAACTTGAGGACCCAGGCCGAGGCTGGAGTTACAGCGAAGGGGACATCATGGAGTTATACATCTCTGTGGGGGCGACGGGGAGAGTCATTATAAACAGTGATGGTGCAATGCGTGCTGTTCTTACTGATCGGCTGCTAAGTGGAAAGTCACACATTTCTTACATAAATAAAAGCATTGAAGTGTGTTATTTCCTTCACATTGCTTCTGGGTAATTGCAGCACCTATAAATACTGTTTCACATGACCAGAGCAGGTGATGGTATGCACAGTCCTGGTTTATCACTGTATAACATCCACTTTGTGATATTTAGAAATAAAACTGCAAGTAATAGCATGTCATCTCTCACTTAACATGTGGGGTTCCAGATTCAATACAGATCTATGCTAACGCCAGTGCCTGCTTATCAAAATCTTTGTAATACTTATTTTATTTTGGAGGCTATTAGCTACATGTAATGGCGAAAAGTTGTTCCAGATGACCCTGTACAGTGAGAATCTCCGGAAATGCGGTGTCTTTTGTACACTGACTTGTTACATTAGCAGTCCCATGACATGCTGTTTGCAGAACCCAAGGTTGCCTTTGGAAAGAGAATTCTTTGATTCCATCCAGGCTTTGAAATAGTTTAGTATGTGTTTTGAGTTTACTATTTTCCTTTTCAGAGAGGACAGAGAGGCCAGATTCCAGGCGAGCAAACTGGGAATTGTAGCTACATTCCGATCGTGGGCAGGTTTGTGCAAGTCTGAGAAATTGCTGTGCTGTAAATGGCATTGTTTTATCCGAATCGCTGATACCGCTTTGCCGATTGTGTGAATGCAGGATTTGGACAGATTTAAACTGTGATTGTGGCAAAATGATATTGAAAAGCCAACACTGATTTCACTGCTATTGCTAAACTAATGTTTTTGTGTACACATACATATATATATATATATATATATATATATATATATATATATATATATATATATATATATGTATGTCATGGGTGTAAAAGAACCATTGGTGTAGTGTTTTTATTTATGGTTTTGTATTGTTATATTGTACATTATTACAGTTCCTAGATTTGCAGCAGATAAATATAAGTACGTAGTATGTATGTACCAACTATTGCACCTCACCTATTACATGGAGAATGAATTTCCCCTAAATCTATCACTGTGTGGGGGAGGGGGTTCAATTGATGCAGAGAACCGGCATAATCGGGGAATTTTGTTATATCTGCCCAGAGACAGGAGAAACAAAATCTATGATAAGCGCCATTTTTTTTTTGCAGCCACATTGTTAAAATGCAGGGATCCAAGATAAGTTCACACAAAAACATGAAAAAAATGTGCATTAATTGAAATGCCTCCCCCAAAAAATTGGGTAAAAAAAAAAACATGAATAAGTTGTTTTTCTGTTTTTTTTGTAGGAAAATTGACAGCGGCTAAATCCTCCTTAGGGGGATATCCAATTAACCGCAGCTTTTTGCCACGGCTAATTGTCCCGTCAGGGACTCTGCTTATCTGGGATTTTGTTTCACCTGCCTCAGACAGCTGAAACCAATTTCCCGTACACAGCCCCGTTTTCATGTGAACATTTTTATGGGCGATGCTAATTCGATAGCCTGTAAAAAAAATATCTGTGAAACATCGGAAAAAAGTGCGAGAAAAGGCTGTTTTTTCGCGCCCGATGATGTTTCACCTCTAATTTGGTACCCCCCTAAGTGGTAAATTTAATATTATGTAATTTGTCAAAGTTGAAGATGATTGGCTGCTTTGACCTATAGATTTTAAACGGCAACTGTACCAAATTCTAAACCAGTATAGCTTATCAATTATTTATGTTGCCGTTTTAAATCCATTGGTCAATCTCTGACGATGATTGATGACTTTGGTAGTTACATAGTGAGGTTGAAAAGAGGCAGACTGCCCATCGGGTTCAACCTGTATGCTGTGTTAAGCTGTTCATATTACAATACACCTGCTGAAGTAATGGTTTAGTTCCAGTTGACAACTATGATTCTTACCACTCCCAGATATTAATGTCTCTATGTTAAATGCTATAACACTGGATAGTTTTTCCAGTTATAAATTTGACCAATCTATTTTTAAATGCATTTACAGAGTCTGCCATTATTACCTTCTTCGGCAGGGAGTTCCAAATCTTTATTGCCCTTACCGTGAAAAACCCTTTCCTACGTTGTGTACAGAATTTTCTCTCCTCTAGCCTCAGCGAGTGCCCACGTGTCCTATACAGAGTTCTTTTAATAAACAAATCCGCTGCTAACTCCTTATAATGACTCTTTACATATTTGAAGATATTAATAATGTCACCTTTTAGACTATTCTTTTCAAGAGAATACATATTTCTCTATAACGTCCCAGTGGATGCTGGGGACTCCGTAAGGACCATGGGGATAGACGGGCTCCGCAGGAGACATGGGCACTTTAAGAAAGAATTTAGGTTCTGGTGTGAACTGGCTCCTCCCTCTATGCCCCTCCTCCAGACCTCAGTTTGATACTGTGCCCAGACGAGCTGGGTGCTTTTCAGTGAGCTCTCCTTAGTTTGCTGAGAGAAAGTATTTTGTTAGGTTTTTTATTTTCAGGGAGCTCTGCTGGCAACAGACTCCCTGCATCGTGGGACTGAGGGGAGAGAAGCAGCCCTACTCTCTGAAGCTAGGTCCTGCTTCTTAGGCTACTGGACACCATTAGCTCCAGAGGGATCGGTACGCAGGATCTCACCCTCGCCGTCCGGTCCCGGAGCCGCGCCGCCGTCCCCCTCGCAGAGCCGGAAGACCGAAGCTGGGTGAGTATGAGAAGCAAAGAAGACTTCACAGGCGGCAGAAGACTCCGTGTTCTTCACTGAGGTAACGCACAGCACTGCAGCTGTGCGCCATTGCTCCACACACCTACACATACTCCGGTCACTGTAAGGGTGCAGGGCGCGGGGGGGGGCGCCCTGGGCAGCATTTGGGACCTCTTTTGGCAAAGTTAAGCATATATACAGCTGGGCACTGTATATATGTATGAGCCCCCGCCAAAAAAATTGCATATTTAAGCGGGACAGAAGCCCGCCGCCGAGGCGGCGGGGCTTCTTCCTCAGCACTCACCAGCGCCATTTTTCTCCACAGCTCCGCTGAGAGGAAGCTCCCCAGGCTCTCCCCTGCAGATACACGGTAGAAGAGGGTAAAAAGAGAGGGGGGGGGGCACATAATTAGGCGCAAAAAGCAATATAAACAGCAGCTACTGGGTTAACATTAAGTTACTGTGTTATTCCTGGGTTTATAGCGCTGGGGTGTGTGCTAGCATACTCTCTCTCGGTCTCTCCAAAGGGCCTTGTGGGGGAACTGTCTTCAGAGAGGGCATTCCCTGTGTGTGTGGTGTGTCGGTATGCTTGTGTCGACATGTCTGATGAGGAATGCTATGTGGAAGCAGAGCGGGAGCAAATTAATGTGGTGTCTCCGCCGACGGCGCCGACACCTGATTGGATGGATATGTGGAAGGTTTTAAATGATAATGTTAATTCCTTGCAAAAAAAGTTAGAAAAAGCTGAAGCCTCGGGACAGTCAGGGTCCCAACCCGTGCCTGATCCTATGTCGCAGACGCCGTCAGGGTCTCAGAAGCGCCCACTATGCCGAACTGTTGACACAGATACCGACATGGATTCTGACTCCAGTGTCGATTACGATGATGCAAAGTTACAGCCAAAATTGGCTAAATCCATCCGGTATATGATTATAATTAAGCAATTAAGGATGTGTTGCACATCACAGAGGAAACCCCAGTCCCTGAGAAGAGGGTGCATATGTATGGGGAAAAGAAGCCGGAGGTAACCTTTCCCCCCTCACACGAGCTAAATGAGTTATGTGAAAAGGCTTGGGATTCTCCAGATAAAAAACTGCAGATTTCCAAAAGGATTCTTATGGCGTATCCTTTCCTGCCAGCGGACAGGTTACGCTGGGAATCCTCCCCTAGGGTGGACAAAGCTTTAACACGCTTATCCAAGAAGGTAACCCTGCTGTCACAGGATACGGCTACCCTCAAAGATGCTGCGGATCGCAAACAGGAGGTTACCCTTAAGTCCATTTATACACATTCAGGTACCTTACTGAGGCCGGCAATCGCGTCGGCCTG
Source organism: Pseudophryne corroboree (assembly GCF_028390025.1). Classification (NCBI taxonomy): domain Eukaryota; kingdom Metazoa; phylum Chordata; class Amphibia; order Anura; family Myobatrachidae; genus Pseudophryne; species Pseudophryne corroboree. Next base: position 87,387,978 of record NC_086444.1, on the reverse strand, counting down.
GGTGTGTAGTGCTGTAGCAGCATGGACGGATACCTTATCTGAGGAAATTGATACCTTAGACAAGGATACTGTATTGTTGACCCTGGGGCATATTAAAGACGCTGTCCTATTTATGAGAGATGCTCAAAGAGACATTAGTCTACTGGGTTCTAGAATAAATGCTATGTCGATTTCTGCCAGAAGGGTCCTGTGGACGCGGCAGTGGACAGTTGATGCCGACTCAAAAAGGCATATGGAGGTTTTACCTTACAAGGGTGAGGAATTGTTTGGGGAGGGTCTCTCGGACCTGGTCTTCACAGCTACAGCTGGAAAGTCAAATAATTTTTTGCCTTTTATTCCCTCACAGCCTAAGAGAGCACCGTATTATCAAATGCAGTCCTTTCAATCACAAAGAAACAAGAAAGTCCGAGGTGCGTCCTTTCTTGCCAGAGGCAGGGGCAGAGGTAAGAAGCTGCACAACACAGCTAGTTCCCAGGAACAGAAGTCCTCCCCGGCCTCTACAAAATCCACCGCATGACGCTGGGGCTCCACAGGCGGAGCTAGGCCCGGTGGGGGCACGTCTTCGGAATTTCAGCCACAAGTGGGTTCACTCCCTGGTGGATCCCTGGGCGATAGAAATTGTGTCTCAGGGATACAAGCTGGAATTCGAAGAGATGCCTCCTCACCGATACCTCAGATCGGCCCTACCAGCTTCCCCCTACGAGAGGGAAATAGTGTTAACTGCAATTCACAAATTGTATCTTCAACAGGTGGTGGTCAAGGTTCCCCTCCTTCAACAGGGAAGGGGTTATTATTCGACCATGTTTGTAGTCCCAAAACCGGCGGTTCAGTCAGACCCATATTGAATTTAAAATCCCTGAACATATACCTGAAAAGGTTCAAGTTCAAGATGGAATCGCTGAGAGCGGTCATCGCAAGCCTGGAAGGGGGGGATTTTATGGTGTCTCTGGACATAAAGGATGCAAACCTTCATGTCCCCATTTATCCACCTCATCAGGCGTACCTCAGATTTGTAGTACAGGATTGTCATTACCAATTTCAGACGTTGCCGTTTGGTCTCTCCACGGCACCGAGAATATTTACCAAGGTAATGCCGGAAATGATGGTACTCCTGCGGAAGCAATGGGTCACCATTATCCCGTACTTGGACGATCTCATAAAAGCGAGATCAAGAGAGCAGTTGCTGAACAGCGTCGCACTTTCTCTGGAAGTGTTACGGCAACACGGCTGGATTCTGAATATTCCAAAGTCGCAGTTGGTTCCTACGACTCGTCTGCCTTTCCTGGGCATGATTCTGGACACGGACCAGAAAAGGGTTTATCTCCCGATAGAGAAAGCTCAGGAACTTATGACACTGGTCAGGAACCTATTAAAACCAAAACAGGTGTCAGTACATCACTGCACTCGAGTCCTGGGAAAGATGGTGGCATCATACGAGGCCATTCCCTTCGGCAGGTTCCATGCGAGGACCTTTCATTGGGAGTTAATGGACAAGTGGTCCGGATCACATCTTCAGATGCATTAGTTAATCACCCTATCCCCCAGGGCCAGGGTGTCACTCATGTGGTGGCTTGCTGAGCGCTCACCTTCTCGAGGGCCGCAGATTCGGCATTCAGGACTGGGTCCTGGTGACCACGGACGCAAGCCTCCGAGGTTGGGGAGCAGTCACACAGGGAAGAAATTTCCAAGGTCTGTGGTCAAGTCAAGAGACTTGCCTTCACATCAACATCCTGGAACTAAGGGCCATATACAACGCCCTACGTCAAGCGGAGACCCTGCTTCGTGACCAACCGGTTCTGATTCAGTCAGACAACATCACCGCAGTGGCTCATGTAAACCGACAAGGCGGCACAAGGAGCAGGGTGGCGATGGCGGAAGCCACCAGAATTCTTCGCTGGTCGGAGAATTACGTAAGCGCACTGTCAGCAGTGTTCATCCCGGGAGTGGACAACTGGGAAGCAGACTTTCTCAGCAGGCATGACCTCCACCCGGGAGAGTGGGGACTTCATCAGGAAGTCTTCACACAGATTACAAGTCGGTGGGAACTGCCACAGGTGGACATGATGGCATCCCGCCTCAACAAAAAGCTACAGAGGTATTGCGCCAGGTCAAGAGACCCTCAGGCGATAGCTGTGGACGCCCTGGTCACACCGTGAGTGTTCCAGTCGGTCTATGTATTTCCTCCTCTTCCTCTCATACCCAAGGTGCTGAGGATAATAAGAAAAAGAGGAGTGAGAACAATCCTCATTGTTCCAGATTGGCCACGAAGGACTTGGTATCCAGATCTGCAAGAAATGCTCACAGAGGACCCGTGGCCTCTTCCTCTACGACAGGACTTGTTGCAACAGGAGCCCTGTCTGTTCCAAGACTTACCGCGGCTGCGTTTGACGGCATGGCGGTTGAACGCCAGATCCTAGCAGAGAAAGGCATTCCAGATGAGGTCATGCCTACGCTGATAAAGGCTAGGAAGGACGTGACAGCTCAACATTATCACCGTATATGGCGAAAATATGTTGCTTGGTGTGAGGCCAGGAATGCTCCTACGGAGGAATCCAGCTGGGCCGTTTCCTTCACTTCCTACAGTCCGGAGTGACTTTGGGCCTAAAATTGGGTTCCATTAAGGTCCAGATTTCGGCCCTATCCATTTTCTTTCAAAAGGAGTAGGCTTCTCTACCTGAAGTTCAGACGTTTGTTAAGGGAGTGCTGCATATTCAGCCTCCTTTTGTGCCTCCAGTGGCACCTTGGGATCTTAACGTGGTGTTAAGTTTCCTGAAATCCCACTGGTTTGAACCACTTAAAACGGTGGAGTTGAAATATCTCACGTGGAAGGTGGTCATGCTATTAGCCTTGGCTTCGGCTAGGCGTGTGTCATAGTTGGCGGCTTTTTCACATAAAAGCCCCTATCTGGTTTTCCATGTGGATAGAGCAGAATTGCGGCCCCGTCCACAATTTCTGCCGAAAGTGGTTTCATCTTTTCATATAAACCAACCTATTGTGGTGCCTGTGGCTACTACTGACTTGGAGGATTCCGAGTTGCTGGATGTGGTCAGGGCTTTGAAGGTTTATGTAGCCAGAACGGTTAGGGTCAGAAAAACAGAGTCTTTGTTTATCCTGTATGCATCCAACAAGCTTGGTGCTCCTGCTTCAAAGCCAACTATTGCTCGCTGGATCTGTAACACGATTCACTCAACGGCTGGATTGCCGTTACCAAGATCGATTAAGGCCCATTCCACTAGGAAGGTGGGCTCTTCTTGGGCGGCTGCCCGAGGGGTCTCTGCATTACAACTTTGCCGAGCGGCTACTTGGTCAGGTTCAAACACTTTTGCAAAGTTCTACAAGTTTGATACCCTGGCTGAGGAGGACCTCTTGTTTGCTCAATCGGTGCTGCAGAGTCATCCGCACTCTCCCGCCCGTTTGGGAGCTTTGGTATAATCCCCATGGTCCTTACGGAGTCCCCAGCATCCACTAGGACGTTAGAGAAAATAAGATTTTACTTACCGGTAAATCTATTTCTCGTAGTCCGTAGTGGATGCTGGGCGCCCGTCCCAAGTGCGGACTTCTTCTGCAATGCTTGTATATAGTTATTGCTTCAATAAGGGTTATGTTATGGTTGCATCAGGGTTTGACCTGATGCTATGTCGTTTGTCATGCTGTTAACTGGTTGTTTTCACATGTTATACGGTGTGATTGGTGTGGCTGGTATAAATCTTGCCTTGGATTACCAAAATCCTTTCCTTGTACTGTCAGCTCTTCTGGGCACAGTTTCTCTAACTGAGGTCTGGAGGAGGGGCATAGAGGGAGGAGCCAGTGCACACCAGAACCTAAATTCTTTCTTAAAGTGCCCATGTCTCCTGCGGAGCCCTTCTATCCCCATGGTCCTTTCGGAGTCCCCAGCATCCACTACGGACTACGAGAAATAGATTTACCGGTACGTAAAATCTTATTTTATCTAGTAAGCCTTTCCTCGTACTCCAGTGTCTCTAACCCTTTAATCAGTTTAGTAGCGCGCCTTTGAACTCTTTCTAGTTCCCCGATATCTTTTTTATAATATGGTGCCAAAAATTGAACACAATATTCCAGGTGCGGACGTACCAATGATTTGTACAGCGGCATGATTACATCCTCGTCCCTTATCTCAATGCCTCGTTTTATGCACGCTAGCACCTTACTTGCCTTCTTTGCTGCATTTTGACATTGGGTGCTGTTATTAAGCCTATTATCTATGAGCATCCCCAAATCTTTTTCCACCACAGTTACCCCTATATTTTCCCCATTTAGAGTGTAGGGTGCATGTGTGTGTTTTTTGTCCCAAAATGCATGATACACCGTGGGATAGTAAATCAGGCCCAAACTCTCGATGATTCTGTCATTAGCAGCCATCCATTTGTTAAGTCTTTCTTACAGTAACAAGTCACTAATATGTAGTACATTTTCTTTCTAAGTTATGAGGCCCATACACATGAACTTTACTTTAGCTGCTTATCAGTAACATGATCTTTTTGATGCTCAGGGCCAACAGACTTTGAAGTACACACTTACACGTGTAGAATGTTGGATTCTAAGTTCCTTTCATTTACTGTTATTTGTCTTCAAGTTTAACTTGTTATTGGAATCTAGCCAAACGTTTTACATCTTATTAGCCGGTCCTGCATGTCTTAGTTAGTGGCACATAGATATCTCCTGCAACTAGCATGTGTTCTGTGTTCCTTCCTAGGTATCATCAGCCTGTGCAAGCCTGGAAACTCCGGCATCCAGTCTCTGATAGGAGTTCTTTGTATACCAAACATGGAAATACGGGTAGGTTCAAGCAGAATGTTTGTTGTTGAAGTTCAGTGTCAGCCAGTGTCACTTTTACTTTTCATTACACAAGTGTCCGTGGTTTAGTTTCACTTCTGATTTAAAGGGCCAAAAAATTAATAAAATGTTTCTGTGCCAAGTTAGCTCATTTTTTGTTTTATTCACATTTTTAAACATTTCTTCTTTGCTTATTGTGATTTGCCCTCGTATTGAAGAGACATTAGTATGTGTAAGTGTGTGCACTGATTGTGTTGTATTTCTTGTTGTACAGCGAGGTCTTCTTGAGGTACTGTATGAAATATTTCGCCTCCCTCTTCCTGTTGTAACAAAGGACTTTATTGAGGCCCTGTTAAGTGTAGGTAAGTACAGCAGTGAGCGTCCATCTTCTCTGCGTTCTGATGCCATATAATCATTTGTAACAAGCCAAGCATGGATATGGGGTTTTAACGTTTACATTTGATAATGGATAAATTAACAACTTCATTTCACATCGTTCTCCATCTCATCTTGTGGCATCAGTGCTTCTGGTACCTGGCAACTAAGTACCTTGCCATAGTCTGTGGTTTTAATATCAGTCTGCAAAACCTGGCGGCCTTGGCCTGGTTATTATATATAGGTGTGCGGTGTTGCACCCCTGAAGGGCGGTACACACGTAGTGATGTATGCTTAATTTCTAAGCAATCTGACTAGATTGCTAAGAAATGAAGCACGGATCTCTCCGTGTATATGCCCCCATAGCGATAGGGTCACACATAGCTATCGCCGGTTCTAAATCGGCCTGCATGCAAGTACAACCTAGTACAGGCATTCCCTACCGCGTTCCTCAAGGCACACCAACAGTGCAGGTTTTAGTGATATCCAGGCTTCAGCACAGATGGTTAAATCAAAATAACTGAGGTACTAATTAAGTCACCTGTGTTCAAGCCTGGATATCATTAAAACCAGGACTGTTAGTGGCCTTGAGGACCGTGGTTGGGAAACGCTGATCTAGTAGATCGCTCACTTCTCCTCTGGGTGAAGTGAACGTGGCCCCTCCCCACTCAGCACACATCGCGCTGTGTGTACCCCCTTTACTCCTGATCTCCAGTGGGCAGTACCATGCACCAGTCAGTGTGCTCTTTGGCTGCCAGCTCTGTGTTTGTGCCAGAGAAGCAGGCAGGCAGTTTTGCCAGGTCGCTCTCAGTTAGAGTAGCTGGCCTTCAGCTGCCGGTTACTTCTGTATAGTGAAAGCCACAGGCCATCTGACACCCCCTCAATCCAACACTGATGAGACTTCCCAGTTATTCCTCCCCCTTGTTACTAACCTCCCATCTCCTGACTTGCACGCTCACACATTCTCTAATACCGTCATCTACAGGGAAAATAGGGATCTGTCGAGCCTTCTGATTGGCACGTAATAATTCTTTCTTTTCATCACAATATATAATTTATCAAGGAATTTGTGCTGGTATCAATTATGTGACTTTAGTGTATGACAATATTAATTCAGTCCCTTAATTTTAAATAATGATGCTCATTCCCTTGGGATCTCCTCACTTATGAGTGACGTTTAAGCATCTGCTAAGGAGTGGAGAGTCTACATGTGTAGCCTGGAACGCAGTGAAACAGTATTCAGTAACTCGTGTCAGCGAGGGAGAAAGATTGCTTCCTAAGATATTTATAAGGTGGAATTGTCCTCTCACATAAATTCATTTACCCTAGATTATTGTACCTGCGTAATACATTTGGAAAAAGCATTGTTACATTTTTTTCTCTCGATTGTATTATATAGACAAATTACTGTTATAGAAACACATTCTTATTATGTCCCTGTGTTGTTTTGTTTGTGTCCATAATTTAAGACCCAAGTCGCTTTCAAGAGTCTTGGAGGCTTTCGGATGGATTTGTAGCAGCCGAAGCTAAAGATATTCTTCCACATCGGGCACGTTCCAGGTATGTGGTGGGTGGGGGATTTAGTATGATCTGGGAAGAGCTGAAAGCCTGCTGGCACTGTGATAATTTGCCGTGTGTGGTTGCTAATGGTTACAGGAGGATGGATAAGAGTTTAAGCTTAGAGTAGAGTAATAATGACAGTGCGGGTTAGATTGTAGATTTGAGATATTGACTGATTGATCTGTTAGCCTACTACAAAGAAGTAAACCATAGGGGCACATGAGACGCGTTATTTGCTTTGCTATACATTCATAACGATCGATCCATAGCTTATATCTAAAAAGGTTTTTTACTCTTGTATGAAGCTGCCGCTTGCGAGAATTGCATGTGATGCACATATTTGGTAGAGGACCGATGTTGAAACGACACTTTTCTGTAGCGTATTAAAAACAGGTAATAGATTATCTATTGTATAGGTAATATCCTCCAAGTCTTTAATGCGGTTTCCATTGAGATTTAATGATGGCAATGTTTGTATTAAAATGCTACGTATCAGTCAGAGCTTTAACATGACTCAGAACCTATAGTTAGTAGCAGACTATCCTCTGGCTTTATTCCTACATAAAGTAGTCCTACAGTTCAGTTCGTTCCCCATTAGATACTTCTCGGAGGTTAGTAGTATTGGATTGTTGATTATTTTATTCGGACAGAAATTGCCGGGTCACTATTTTATTCGGACAGAAATTGCCGGGTCACTATTTTATTCGGACAGAAATTGCCGGGTCACTATTTTATTCGGACAGAAATTGCCGGGTCACTATTTTATTCGGACAGAAATTGCCGGGTCACTATTTTATTCGGACAGAAATTGCCGGGTCACTATTTTATTCGGACAGAAATTGCCGGGTCACTATTTTATTCGGACAGAAATTGCCGGGTCACTATTTTATTCGGACAGAAATTGCCGGGTCACTATTTTATTCAGACAGAAATTGCCAGGTCACTTTATGTGACATCTGTCCGATGTTTAAAGGAGTTTTAGGCTGTGTCACTGTGTTTGTTTACTCACACAAGGGTGTACGTGTGTCTGTAGTACTTACCTCACTTACCTCTGTTCCTGGGCTGCATTTCAGCAGAGATACCCCTTATCTTTGTCGATAGACATGGGATAGAAATGTAAGGAATTGATTGATTTCTGATTATTTGTTTTACAGGCCTGATCTCATGGACAATTATCTGGCCCTCGTACTATCTGCTTTCATTACTAACAGTCTACTGGAGGTAAGCTTGAAACAAATCCAACCTGTACATGTGACGCATGTTATAGACGTGGTGTCAACTAGTGCAACTTTACACAGGGGCTGGTGGAGGTGATTACAAGCAGCGACGACGATGTATCGGTCAGAGCCACCATCATCCTTGGGGAACTCCTACACATGGTATGTGAGCATTATCAGTCTCTCCAGTAAGAGCATGTATGTGTGGTGACCCCGTAGTGTAGGGAATCTCTAATGTTCTGGATATTGTGACATACCCCGGTAAGCCATCCTCTGGTACTCTGAGCAGTGTGCGGAAGGAATGCGTTAAGATGACTTATAGCCGGCACTGGTGCTTTTACAGTTCTGTGCAAGATAGGGTGGTGTGTAAGTTTCATTGTTGTAATATGAATGTAGCGTTATATGTATCTCATATTTGCTCTTGTGCTGTTTTTTTCCATTCACTCTTCCATAGGCCAACACAATCCTTCCCCATTCACACAGCCACCACTTACACTGCTTACCAACGCTAATGAACATGGCTGCGTCATTTGACATCCCCAAGGAGAAAAGACTGTAAGTATTATTGGCAGCAGTGTTTAGCTGGAGGTTGTTGGCTAATGTCGGGATTGCATGGTGATCATGTTGTAGAACATACGTGAGGATTTTCTCATCACTAATGCAGACATATTGTCCGTCATGTTTGCAGACGAGCTAGTGCGGCTTTAAACTGCTTGAAACGCTTCCATGAAATGAAGAAACGAGGCCCCAAACCGTACAGCCTGTATCTGGATCACATTGTGCAGAAGGCAATCACTACTCATCAGAAAAGGGATCAGCACCTACGTATCCAGAAAGACATATTCATACTGAAGGCAAGTCTGTGTACAGATACCCTCAACAGCTGATGGGACACTTATTACCCTCACCTGCTGTAGGGGCTCATCTTGTATTCCGCCTCATATAATGCAGGGCTCACAGACACAACTGTGTAATAAGGAATCGCTATCTTAGACTGTGTAAGAGACTTTAAGCCATTGTATGAGCTGCGTGTATTCATGATTTGGTTATTATACTCATTAGTTTCAGTGAATTTCATTGTTCTGTGGTTGTAGCAGTTATGTGACTTGTGGCATTTAATGGCTCAGTATAAGAGAGGAATATTCATCTTTGTAATACGTTGTTTGTGTTTGCATATAGGATACAGAAGAAGCTTTGGTGATGAACCTACGGGACAGTCAGGTCCTCAATCACAAAAATAACCTCGAGTGGAACTGGAATCTCATAGGGACCATTCTTAAGGTCTCTATAACCTGTTTTCATGAATTAAAAGTTAATTGCAGCTCTGGTCTAAAGTTATAAATTCATTTACACTCAGTGGCCACAGCATTAGGGACCTCATTCAGGTTGGATCGCAAATCGGCGGGCGCATGCAGGGCTGGTCCTGCGCCCTCATTCACTGCGGGCGCTCTGCAGTATTTGCGAACATCTCTGCCTGATTGACAGGGATTTGGGCGGCAACGCTCCGTTTCCAAGACGGATCGTTGTGGGGGCGGCGGCATGGAAATGGGGGGTGGCGTTATCGGGGCACCTGCGTGACGTCACGTGCAGCAGTTTTGATTAAAAAGATGGCGGCGGGCCTCCTGGCACCGGCAGAAGGTTCCCATAATTGCGTTGCGATCGCAATTAGTGCATGTTGCAAATGTGGGGGAGGGGGGGACCTTGCCCTGTGATGGGCGGCCCCAAGCATGCGAGCAAATTCTGCAGTCCTAGATACACCTGCTCATTAATGCAATTATCTGATCAACCAATCATATTACCTCAACTCCATGCATAAGAGCATGTAGACATGGTCAGGAGGTTCAGCTGTGGTTCAGGCCGTACACCAGAATGCGTCAGAAATGTGAGCTAAGTGGCTTTGACCACGTAATGATTGTTGGTGCTAGATGAGGCGGTTTGATATCTCAAAAACTTATTTTGGGATTTTTACAACAAAAATTCATAGAGGTTACAGAGATTAGTGGCAAAACATTCCGTTATTGGCAATGTCTTGGGGAAAAGCCCACTGTTAATGAGAGAGAGAAGAGGAGAATGGCCAGACTAGATCAAGCTTGACGGTAAAGCTGGCCATGCACCTAAAGATTTATTGTCAGATCTGACTGGTTGGGATGAAAACCTGGTAATGGATGAGAGCAAATGACAATTGACCATTTGCTCCTAAATGTCATTAAACTGACAAAATGGTCGTTCAGACAAATTGGTTAAATCAAATGTATTTTAACCAATTTGTCTAAATGACTATTTTTGTCTATTTTCCAGTGTTTGGGAGCAAATGGTCAATTGCCATTACCAGATTTTCTTTCCAACCAGGCAGATGGGAAAATAATTCTTTAGGTGTATGGCCAGCTTTACTCGTATACCCTGCCGTACAAGAGTTATACGGGTTTTTCTCTATCGTCCTAGTGGATGCTGGGGTTCCTGAAAGGACCATGGGGAATAGCGGCTCCGCAGGAGACGGGGCACAAAAAGTAAAGCTTTTTCCGATCAGGTGGTGTGCACTGGCTCCTCCCCCTATGACCCTCCTCCAGACTCCAGTTAGATTTTTGTGCCCGGCCGAGAAGGGTGCAATCTAGGTGGCTCTCCTAAAGAGCTGCTTAGAGAAAGTTTAGCTAGGTTTTTTATTTTACAGTGATTCCTGCTGGCAACAGGATCACTGCAGCGAGGGACTGAGGGGAGAAGGAGTCAACTCACCTGCGTGCAGGATGGATTGGTTTCTTGGCTACTGGACATCAAGCTCCAGAGGGACGATCACAGGTACAGCCTGGATGGTCACCGGAGCCACGCCGCCGGCCCCCTTGCAGATGCTGAAATCAGAAGAGGTCCAGAATCGGCGGCTGAAGACTCCTGCAGTCTTCTAAAGGTAGCGCACAGCACTGCAGCTGTGCGCCATTTTCCTCTCAGCACACTTCACACGGCAGTCACTGAGGGTGCAGGGCGCTGGGAGGGGGGCGCCCTGGGAGGCAAATGAGTACCTATAAAGGCTAAAAATACCTCACATATAGCCCTAGAGGCTATATGGAGATATTTAACCCCTGCCTAATTTTTCTAAATAGCGGGAGACGAGCCCGCCGGAAAAGGGGCGGGGCCTATCTCCTCAGCACACGGCGCCATTTCCTCTCACAGCTCCGCTGGTCAGGACGGCTCCCAAGTCTCTCCCCTGCACTGCACTACAGAAACAGGGTAAAACAGAGAGGGGGGGGCACATTTATGGCGATATTTTGATATAACAAAGCAGCTATAAGGGAGCACTTATTATAAGGCTATCCCTGATATATATATAGCGCTTTTGGTGTGTGCTGGCAAACTCTCCCTCTGTCTCCCCAAAGGGCTAGTGGGTCCTGTCTTCGTTAGGAGCATTCCCTGTGTGTCTGCTGTGTGTCGGTACGTGTGTGTCGACATGTATGAGGACGATATTGGTGTGGAGGCGGAGCAATTGCCAAATATGAGGATGTCACCCCCTAGGGAGTCGACACCAGAATGGATGCCTTTATTTATGGAACTACGGGATAGTGTCAACACGCTAAAGCAGTCGTTTGACGACATGAGACGGCCGGACAATCAATTAGTGCCTGTCCAGGCGACTCAAACACCGTCAGGGGCTGTGAAACGCCCTTTGCCTCAGTCGGTCGACACAGACCCAGACACAGGCGATGACTCCAGTGGTGACGGTGACGAATCAACCGTATTTTCCAGTAGGGCCACACGTTATATGATTTTGGCAATGAAGGAGGCGTTACATTTAGCTGATACTACAGGTACCACTAAACAGGGTATTATGTGGGGTATGAAAAAACTACCTATAGTTTTTCCTGAATCAGAAGAACTAAATGACGTGTGTAATGAAGCGTGGGTTGCCCCTGATAAAAAGCTGATAATTTCAAAGAAATTATTGGCATTATACCCTTTCCCGCCAGAGGTTAGGGAGCGCTGGGAAACACCTCCTAGGGTGGACAAGGCGCTAACACGCTTATCTAAACAAGTGGCGTTACCCTCTCCTGAGACGGCCGCACTTAAAGATCCATCAGATAGGAGGATGGAAAATATCCAAAAAAGTATATACACACATGCAGGTGTTATACTACGACCAGCTGTAGCAACTGCCTGGATGGGCAGTGCGGGGGTAGTTTGGTCAGAATCCCTGATTGAAAATATTGATACCCTGGACAGGGACAATATTTTACTGTCGTTAGAACAAATAAAGGATGCATTTCTTTATATGCGTGATGCACAGAGGGATATATGCACACTGGCATCACGGGTAAGTGCTATGTCCATTTCGGCCAGAAGAGCTTTATGGACGCGACAGTGGACAGGCGATGCGGATTCAAAACGGCATATGGAAGTTTTGCCGTATAAAGGGGAGGAGTTATTTGGAGTCGGTCTATCAGATTTGGTGGCCACGGCTACAGCCGGGAAATCCACCTTTCTACCTCAAGTCACTCCCCAACAGAAAAAGGCACCGACTTTTCAACCGCAGCCCTTTCGTTCCTTTAAAAATAAGAGAGCAAAGGGCTATTCATATCTGCCACGAGGCAAAGGTCGAGGGAAGAGACAGCAACACGCAGCTCCTTCCCAGGATCAGAAGCCCTCCCCGGCTTCTACAAAAGCCTCAGCATGACGCTGGGGCTTCTCAAGCGGACTCGGGGACGGTGGGGGGTCGTCTCAAAAATTACAGCGCGCAGTGGGCTCACTCGCAAGTAGATCCCTGGATCCTGCAGATAATATCTCAGGGATACAGGTTGGAATTAGAGACAGATCCACCTCGCCGTTTCCTGAAGTCTGCTTTACCAACGTCCCCCTCCGAAAGGGAGACGGTTTTGGAAGCCATTCACAAGCTGTACTCTCAGCAGGTGATAGTCAAGGTACCTCTTCTGCAACAAGGGAAGGGGTATTATTCCACTCTTTTTGTGGTACCGAAGCCGGATGGCTCGGTAAGGCCTATTCTAAATCTGAAGTCCTTGAACCTGTACATAAAGAAGTTCAAGTTCAAAATGGAGTCACTCAGAGCAGTGATAGCGAACCTGGAAGAGGGGGACTTTATGGTATCCTTGGACATCAAGGATGCGTATCTCCACGTTCCAATTTACCCCTCACACCAGGGGTACCTCAGGTTCGTTGTACAAAACTGTCACTATCAGTTTCAGACGCTGCCGTTCGGATTGTCCACGGCACCTCGGATCTTTACAAAGGTAATGGCCGAGATGATGATTCTTCTTCGAAGAAAAGGCGTATTAATTATCCCATACTTGGACGATCTCCTAATAAGGGCGAGGTCCAGAGAACAGCTAGAGATGGGATTAGCACTGTCTCAAGAAGTGCTAAAACAGCACGGGTGGATTCTGAATATTCCAAAATCCCAGTTAATGCCGACAACTCGTCTGCTGTTCCTAGGGATGATTCTGGACACGGTTCAGAAAAAGGTTTTTCTCCCGGAGGAAAAAGCCAAGGAGTTATCCGAGCTTGTCAGGAACCTCCTAAAACCAGGAAAGGTGTCTGTACATCAATGCACAAGAGTCCTGGGAAAAATGGTGGCTTCTTACGAAGCAATTCCATTCGGCAGATTCCACGCGAGAATTTTCCAAAGGGATCTGTTGAACAAATGGTCAGGGTCGCATCTTCAGATGCACCTGCGGATAACCCTGTCTCCAAGGACAAGGGTGTCTCTTCTGTGGTGGTTGCAGAGTGCTCATCTATTGGAGGGCCGCAGATTCGGCATACAGGATTGGATCCTGGTGACCACGGACGCCAGCCTGAGAGGCTGGGGAGCAGTCACACAAGGAAGAAACTTCCAGGGAGTATGGACGAGCCTGGAAACGTCTCTTCACATAAACATTCTGGAACTAAGAGCAATATACAATGCTCTAAGCCAGGCAGAACCTCTGCTTCAGGGAAAACCGGTGTTGATCCAGTCGGACAACATCACGGCAGTCGCCCATGTGAACAGACAGGGCGGCACAAGAAGCAGGAGTGCAATGGCAGAAGCTGCAAGGATTCTTCGCTGGGCAGAGAATCATGTGATAGCACTGTCAGCAGTGTTCATCCCGGGAGTGGACAACTGGGAAGCAGACTTCCTCAGCAGACACGATCTTCACCCGGGAGAGTGGGGACTTCATCCAGAAGTCTTCCACATGCTGGTAACCCGTTGGGAAAGACCAATGGTGGACATGATGGCGTCTCGCCTCAACAAAAAACTGGACAGGTATTGCGCCAGGTCAAGAGATCCGCAGGCAATAGCTGTGGACGCGCTGGTAACGCCTTGGGTGTACCAGTCGGTGTATGTGTTTCCTCCTCTGCCTCTCATACCAAAAGTATTGAGAATTATACGGCAAAGAGGCGTAAGAACGATACTAGTGGTTCCGGATTGGCCAAGAAGGACTTGGTACCCGGAACTTCAAGAGATGATCACGGAAGATCCGTGGCCTCTACCTCTAAGGAGGGACTTGCTTCAGCAGGGTCCCTGTCTGTTTCAAGACTTACCGCGGCTGCGTTTGACGGCATGGCGGTTGAACGCCGGATCCTAAAGGAAAAAGGCATGCCGGAAGAAGTCATTCCTACTTTGATTAAAGCAAGGAAGGAAGTAACCGTGCAACATTATCACCGAATTTGGCGAAAATATGTTGCGTGGTGCGAAGATCGGAGTGCTCCGACGGAGGAATTTCAACTGGGTCGATTCCTACATTTCCTGCAATCAGGATTGTCAATGGGTCTCAAATTGGGATCTATTAAGGTTCAAATTTCGGCCCTGTCGATTTTCTTTCAAAAAGAATTGGCTTCAGTCCCTGAAGTCCAGACCTTTGTTAAGGGAGTGCTGCATATACAGCCTCCTGTGGTGCCTCCAGTGGCACCGTGGGATCTCAATGTGGTTTTGGATTTCCTAAAATCTCATTGGTTTGAACCACTAAAAAAGGTGGATTTGAAATATCTCACATGGAAAGTGACCATGCTTCTAGCCCTGGCTTCTGCCAGGAGAGTGTCAGAATTGGCAGCTTTATCTTACAAAAGCCCATATCTGATTTTCCATTCGGACAGGGCAGAACTGCGGACTCGTCCGCATTTTCTCCCTAAGGTGGTGTCAGCATTTCATCTGAACCAGCCTATTGTAGTGCCTGCGGCTACAAGTGACTTGGAGGACTCCAAGTTACTGGACGTTGTCAGAGCATTAAAAATATATATTGCAAGGACAGCTGGAGTCAGAAAATCTGACTCGTTGTTTATATTGTATGCACCCAACAAGATGGGTGCTCCGGCGTCTAAGCAGACGATTGCTCGTTGGATCTGTAGCACAATCCAACTTGCACATTCTGTGGCAGGCCTGCCACAGCCTAAATCTGTAAAGGCCCACTCCACAAGGAAGGTGGGCTCATCTTGGGCGGCTGCCCGAGGGGTCTCGGCATTACAACTTTGCCGAGCAGCTACGTGGTCAGGGGAGAACACGTTTGTAAAATTTTACAAATTTGATACTCTGGCTAAGGAGGACCTGGAGTTCTCTCATTCGGTGCTGCAGAGTCATCCGCACTCTCCCGCCCGTTTGGGAGCTTTGGTATAATCCCCATGGTCCTTTCAGGAACCCCAGCATCCACTAGGACGATAGAGAAAATAAGATTTTACTTACCGATAAATCTATTTCTCGGAGTCCGTAGTGGATGCTGGGCGCCCATCCCAAGTGCGGATTATCTGCATAAATTGTACATAGTTATTGTTAACTAATTCGGGTTATTGTTGAAGGAAGCCATCTTTCAGAGGCTCCGCTGTTATCATACTGTTAACTGGGTTTAGATCACAAGTTGTACGGTGTGATTGGTGTGGCTGGTATGAGTCTTACCCGGGATTCAAAATCCTCCCTTATTGTGTACGCTCGTCCGGGCACAGTACCTAACTGGAGTCTGGAGGAGGGTCATAGGGGGAGGAGCCAGTGCACACCACCTGATCGGAAAAAGCTTTACTTTTTGTGCCCTGTCTCCTGCGGAGCCGCTATTCCCCATGGTCCTTTCAGGAACCCCAGCATCCACTACGGACTCCGAGAAATAGATTTATCGGTAAGTAAAATCTTATTTTTTGCACACATAAGGCTCCTTAATATCAATTGAGAAACATTTAAATGCCACAGCTTATCTGCGTATTTTTCCTGACCATGGGCATACCTCTATCATGTCTTCATGGGTTAGACTCTCCAAAAAATGTTCCCAGGACCCTGAAACCTAAGCACAAAGAATTCTCTCTGTTCTGATGTAAAAGTGGGGATCTACGCCATAATTGAAAACTGGACCTAACAAAGTTCCCACTGCGTGCTTATTATGTCTCTGCCTAGTGATTGCTCCATAGATACCAAAGCAGCAGTGTCACCTTGGGTTATATTGTCATGAATGTGTGGCAGAATCCTTATTCAATGTATAAATTAATTGACCTTTGATCACCGTATATTTCTCAGACATGGGAGCGCCCTTGTTTTATTCAGCATGACCTCTGTAAAACATCTTAGTTTTAAATAATGTTTGTTTTTCAGTGGCCGAATGTGAATTTGAGAAACTGTAAAGACGAGCAGCTGCACAGGTAAAGAACAGCTTTTCCTTTCCTATGTATTTTGGTGCATTGCTGCGCTGTAGTGTAATGTGACCGCTGCACAGAGATTTTCTGTACCTTGCAACCTCTAGACCAATAATCCATTTCTACTACTTATTTATCGTTGCTCTCGCTGCTAAAGGTTTGTACGGCGGCTACTGTATTTCTACAAGCCCAGCAGCAAGCTCTATGCCAATTTGGATTTGGAGTACAGTAAAGCCAAGCAGCTGACGGTGGTAGGATGCCAGTTCACAGACTTCCTGCTGGAGTCAGAGGAGGTGAGTCACACTTAATGCTGTAATAACATGGAACACACAAGACGAAGCCTTCTTGTCACCTCTAGTCCTGTTCTGTATCATACACATGTCAGTGTACAGTCACATCTACCATGGCACTTAGTGGTCCATCTCCCTTTAAGGACTGTATTTTGTTGAACTACAAATTCCCCTTGATTACATTGTTGTTTCAGGAAAAAAGTTTTCTCATTTTAGCTGGTATGTTAGAATCCAAATTATGGGGTCTGCTATCATTGGTGGATTTGTGGGTGTGTTCAGTATTGCTGCATATCACAGCGATACAGAATACGGTTTCTGAGCACTGAGTTCCTGCAATCACAGCGATACAGAATACTATTTCTGAGAATTGGGTTCCTGCAATCACAGCGATACAGAATACAGTTTCTGAGCACTGGGTTCCTGTAATCACAGCGATACAGAATACGGTTTCTGAGCACTGGGTTCCTGCAATCACAGCGATACAGAATACGGTTTCTGAGCACTGAGTTCCTGCAATCACAGCGATACAGAATACTATTTCTGAGAATTGGGTTCCTGCAATCACAGCGATACAGAATACAGTTTCTGAGCACTGGGTTCCTGCAATCACAGCGATACAGAATACAGTTTCTGAGCACTGGGTTCCTGCAATCACAGTGATACAGAATACGGTTTCTGAGCATTGGGTTCCTGCAATCACAGTGATATAGAATACGGTTTCTGAGCATTGAGTTCCTGCAATCACAGCGATACAGAATACTATTTCTGAGCATTGGGTTCCTGTAATCACAGCGATACAGAATATGGTTTCTGAGCATTGTGTTCCTGCAATCACAGCGATACAGAATACAGTTTCTGAGCATTGGGTTCCTGCAATCACAGCGATACAGAATATGGTTTCTGAGCATTGGGTTCCTGCAATCACAGCGATACAGAATATAGTTTCTGAGCATTGTGTTGCTGCAATCAAAGCGATACAGAATACAGTTTCTGAGCACTGAGTTCCTGCAATCACAGCGATACAGAATATGTTTTCTGAGCATTGGGTTCCTGCAATCACAGCGATACAGAATACAGTTTCTTAGCATTGGGTTCCTGCAATCACAGCGATACAGAATACAGTTTCTGAGCACTGGGTTCCTGCAATCACAGCGATACAGAATACAGTTTCTGAGCACTGGGTTCCTGCAATCACAGCGATACAGAATACAGTTTCTGAGCATTGGGTTCCTGCAATCACAGTGATACAGAATACGGTTTCTGAGCACTGGGTTCCTGCAATCACAGCGATACAGAATATGGTTTCTGAGCATTGGGTTCCTGCAATCACAGCGATACAGAATACGGTTTCTGAGCATTGGGTTCCTGCAATCACAGCGATACAGAATACGGTTTCTGAGCATTGGGTTCCTGCAATCACATCGATACAGAATACAGTTTCTGAGCATTGGGTTCCTGCAATCACAGTGATACAGAATACGGTTTCTGAGCATTGAGTTCCTGCAATCTCAGTGATACAGAATACGGTTTCTGAGCATTGAGTTCCTGCAATCACAGCGATACAGAATACAGTTTCTGAGCATTGGGTTCCTGCAATCACAGCGATACAGAATACGGTTTCTGAGCACTGGGTTCCTGCAATCACAGCGACACAGAATACGGTTTCTGAGCATTGGGTTCCTGCAATCACAGCGACACAGAATACGGTTTCTGAGCATTGGGTTCCTGCAATCACAGCGATACAGAATATGGTTTCTGAGCACTGGGTTCCTGCAATCACAGCGATACAGAATATGGTTTCTGAGCATTGGGTTCCTGCAATCACAGCGATACAGAATATGGTTTCTGAGCATTGGGTTCCTGCAATCACAGCGATACAGAATATGGTTTCTGAGCATTGGGTTCCTGCAATCACAGCGATACAGAATATGGTTTCTTTATCATCCACTAGGGGTCACTGGAGTACTCTTGGGATATGGACGGCTTCCACCGGAAGAAGGCACTGAATAAATTAATTTTTGAGACTACTCCTCCCCTCCATATCCTCGAGCACTTCAGTGTTTTTTCTGTGCTCGACACAGTTAGAAGGCATAGTGGAGCTCGTCCACGAAGTATTGGAATTTTTTTTTTTAGTTCCTAAGTTTTTCTTCTTTTCAAGGATTTCCACGTCCTTTCCCCCCTTCTAACAGGCGTGGGTCAGGGACAGTGGAAGCGGCTGAGAACAGCCGTGAGTGTCGGACCTCTCTGTAAAGAGCTCCCTCACTCCACCTGCAGGCTGCCTGCAAAAAGCTGGACGGAGCTTGGATGAGAAGCCCCGTCATAGACTTTGGTCACGGTCCAGGTATGTTAGGGGCGGTCAGCTCTTGCTGCCGCTCCACTGTTGGGGATTGTATTGGGTACTCACCGCTGCCCGGAGCGCGTGTGCATGGGCCGCTTCACGGCTCCATGCGGCGCGCTCTCACTCTCCGCTCCCAGCATCTTAAATACCAGACCGCTGCTCCCCGGCGCCGCAGCAGCGCTGCCTGGCTACACAGACACTCCGCAAAATGTGTGTGGCGGGCGGGAGCGCGTGTGCATAGGCCGCTCCAGGGCTCTATGCAGCACGCTCGCTGCTTCCGCTATCCGCCCGCAGCAGCCGAGGAGTTCCCGCTGCCTGGGCCTACAGGTACAGGCCGCTCACACGGCCCTATGCAGACTTCCACAGGCCCCGACCCGGTGCTGTACACGGAGGTCGTGGGAGTGGGGGGGGGGGGAGACATTGGCAGTATTTGGCATGCTTAATATGTTAATGTTCTCCTGTCTGTTCCAGGTTTCCTTTATTACATCTCGGCTAAGAGTGGTACTAGGGGAATTTTGGGGTCAGTTTTCTTATTGCTGGCAGGCACTGCACTTGCCTGATATATACCAGGAACTTTGGTGTTATTACTGAGTCGTGCAGTCTGTCTGTGTGTAGTTTGTATTGTCTGTCTTTTATAATGAGTAAGACACCAGCAAAATCTAAGAAACATTTTTCATGTCATGTCTGTAAGAGTGTGTTGCCTGATGGATCCACCACATGTACAGCATGTGTTGTTAATACAGCCATAAATACGATTTCAGAAGTAAAACCACCATCTCTGGACCCTCCATGGGCTTTACTTGCAGATGTATTAGTTGGTTTACAATCAGAGCTGGCCGCCTCTCGTGAAGAAAGAGAGGCGGCAAGATCTGAGTTTAAAATGAGACCATTTGAGTTACCAGAGTCTCAATCTGGTCAGAGGCCCACCTTGAGTGGAAAAGATAAATTTCCTTTTCCTAATAATTCTCCAGTCTCTGGGATACTAGACCTCACTGAACAGGAGTATGAGGAGGGCGAAATAGGGCAACAGTCAGATAGTGACGATTTTGACAGCCCAGGTATTGACAATCTCATCAGAGCAGTACGTCAGTCGCTGGAGTTTACGGAAACTGAGGAGCCCCTGACGAATGATGAGGTAGTTTTTACTAAACGACAGAGATCTCCGATGTGTTTCCCTATTTCGGAATCTCTTAATAAAATGTTACTGGAATCACGGAAAAATCCGGATAAACGGTTTTCTATTCCTCGTAGATTTAAATCGAGTTACCCGTTTCCAGAGTCCATGACAGCTACTTGGGAGAACCCACCATTGGTGGATTCATCCGTATCCAAACTTACAAGGAAGTTAACCATACCAGTACCAACTGCTACTACGCTTAAAGACCCTGCAGATCGTAAAATAGAGGCTATGCTAAGGTCCATGTATACAGCAGCTGGAGTGCTGCTGAGACCTGGGTTGGTTGGCATTTGGGTTACTAAAGCTTTAATGGTATGGATAAAAGAGCTCAAGTCGGCTCTGCAAGATGACCATCTTATACTTCTCGCGGATCAAATCTGGGAAGCTGCTGAATATCTATGTACAGCTTCTACTGACGTCTGTCAGCTTACTTCTCGCCTGTCCTCATCGCTAGTCATAGTACGACGAGCACTTTGGCTGCGTTCTTGGCAGGCGGAGACGGAGGTTAAAAAAGGTATAGAGGCATTGCCTTATGATGGCGAGAAGCTTTTCGGTCCTGAATTGGACAAATGGATTTCTGAGGCTACTGGAGGAAAGTCTGTGTTTCTTCCATCGCCTACAACTATACCTAAACGGAAATATTCTGGTCCGGCGTTCAAATCCTTTAGAACTCAGCCCTTTCGTGGGCAGGGCACAGGAGCAGTCACGCCTGGTAGAAGAGGTCGGGGACGTAGTGCTCGACAATCCAATGCACGTCGTCAAGACACTAAGACCACTAACAAACCAGTGGCATGACGGGCTCCCAGCCCATCTCGGATCTCCAATTGTGGGAGCACGCCTTCAGAGCTTTCAGGGGGCGTGGCTGCAGACGTCCACAGATGGGTGGATCCGCAAGTTAGTATTAGAGGGTTACAAAATAGAGTTCGATTATCTTCCGACAGGAAGATTTTTCACGACAGGACTGCCTGTGTCGGACGACAAGAAAGCAGTTCTGCAGGTTGCCATTCAGTCTCTGCTGAATGCTGCAGTTGTAATTCCGGTCCCCGTGCAGGAACAGGGGCAGGGTTATTATTCCAGTCTGTTTCTGGTACCAAAACCAGATGGCTCAGTCAGGCCAATATTGAACCTAAAAGGTCTCAATCATTACGTCACTTACCACAGATTCAAGATGGAATCTCTCAGGTCAGTAATTGCAGGGTTAGAGCCGCAGGAATTCATGATTGCACTGGATCTCAAGGATGCGTACTTACACATTCCGATTTGGCCACCTCACCAGAGTTTCTTAAGGTTTGCGATAAGGCGAGACCATTACCAGTTTCAGGCTCTCCCGTTTGGCCTCTCATCAGCGCCTCGGGTATTCACCAAGGTAATGTCCGTGATGATAGCTCATCTCAGGTCCCTAGGGGTAATTGTTCCGTATTTGGACGATCTACTCATAAAGGCTCCGTCTCAACAATTGCTTCTCCAGCATGCTTTGCTAACGTACAATGTACTAGTTCAGCACGGTTGGATAGTCAGTTTAAAGAAATCACATCTAATTCCGTGTCAGCGACTTCAATTCCTAGGGATGATTCTCGATACAGTAAAACAAAAGGTTTACCTGCCACAACAGAAAGCACAGGTCATTCGTCATCTGGTGCAATTAGTGCTCAAGCCACGCACAGTCTCAGTACATTTGTGCATTCGCCTTTTAGGCACAATGGTGGCTGCTTTCGAAGCACTTCAGTTCGGAAGGTTTCACTCACGTCCGTTTCAACTGGAGGTGTTAGCGCAATGGTCGGGATCACATCTGCAGTTGCACCACAGGGTGAGATTGTCGCCACAAGTCAGGGTGTCTCTTCTCTGGTGGTTAAAAATACACAATCTATCTGCAGGGAGACGATTCGGCGTCGTGAATTGAATAATTCTGACAACAGACGCAAGTCTCAGAGGTTGGGGAGCTGTAGTTCAGAGTCATCGGCTCCAGGGCCTCTGGGCAAATCACGAAAGATCGCTATCCATAAATGTTCTGGAACTCAGGGCGATTTACAATGCTCTAAGACAAGCAGTGTACATGTTTCGTTTTCAGACTGTTCAGGTGCAGTCAGACAATGCGACGGCAGTCGCATACATAAACAAACAAGGAGGAACGAGAAGCCGCATGGCAATGCGGGAAGTAGCTCGGATCCTCAGATGGGCCGAATATCACCAGGTGATATTGTCGGCAGTGTTCATTCCGGGAGTGGACAACTGGGAGGCAGATTTTCTCAGTCGTCGGGATTTTCATCCAGGAGAGTGGGCATTAAATCCAGAAGTATTTCAGATGTTGATCCAGAAGTGGGGGTACCCTCAGGTGGATCTGATGGCATCCCGCCACAATCATCAGGTGTCACGATATGTGTCCAGAACAAGAGATCCAGGGGCAGTGGCGGTGGATGCTCTCACAGCCACGTGGCCGTACAGCCTTGTGTATCTGTTTCCACCGTTTCCGCTGCTCCCGCTGTTGCTAAAACGGATCAAGAGAGGGTCCGTCACAGTCATACTAATAGCGCCTCATTGGCCTCGGAGGGCTTGGTTCTCGGATCTCCTCGGGTTACTCGCAGACGATCCGTGGCCACTCCCACTACGTCCGGACCTGTTACAACAGGGTCCGTTCCTTTACCCCGATTTAGCGCGGCTGCGTTTGACGGGGTGGCTGTTGAAAAGGCCATCTTAAGAAGAGAGGGCATTCCTGAGTCTGTTATACCAACCATGGTACGAGCTAGGAAGCCGGTTACGGCAGCTCATTATTACAGAATCTGGCGTACTTATATAAGTTGGTGTGAAGCTCGGAAATTTCCGACATCATCTTATAATTTATCCCGTCTTTTGTTATTTTTACAGATGGGGTTAGATGGAGGACTACGTCTTTCCACACTAAAGGTGCAGGTATCTGCGTTGTCAATTTTCTTTCAAAGGAAATTGGCCTCGTTGCCGTCAATACATACGTTTTTACAGGGTGTAAAGAGGATACAGCCTCCTTTCATTCCACCTACAGCACCATGGGACTTGAATCTGGTTTTAGATTTCTTACAGTCCGATTACTTTGAACCTTTACGACAAGTGGATATTAAATTTCTCACTTGGAAAACGATTTTTCTTTTAGCCTTAGCTTCGGCTAGGCGTGTTTCAGATCTGGGTGCCTTGTCGTGCAAGTCACCGTATTTAGTTTTTCATGATGACAGAGCGGAACTTCGGACGAATCCCGCTTTTCTACCAAAGGTAGTGTCGTCTTTTCACATCAATCAACCAATAGTAGTTCCTGTGTTAACAGGAGATTCTGGAACGTTGGATGTGGTTCGCGCATTGCGCATCTATGTATCCCGAACGTCTACTGTGCGTAAAACGGATACGTTGTTTGTTCTCTATGATGCGGCTAAGAGGGGTTGGCCAGCCTCTAAGCAAACCTTATCCAGATGGATCAAACTGACCATACGTCAGGCTTACCTTTATGCTAGGTTACAGCCACCTACTTCAGTAACAGCTCATTCCACACGTTCTGTGGGAACGTCATGGGCAGCGAGTCGTGGGGCTTCTACGACACAGCTTTGCCGTGCGGCTACTTGGTCTTCAGTGCACACGTTTGTGCGCTTTTACAAGTTTGATACTTTCGCGGCATCAGCATCTAGCTTTGGCCGTTTAGTGTTACAAGTGCCAAACAGCTCTCCCACCACGGAGGAAACTTTGGTACATCCCAAGAGTACTCCAGTGACCCCTAGTGGATGATAAAGAAAATAGGATTTTGGTACTTACCAGGTAAATCCTTTTCTTTGAATCCATAGGGGGCACTGGACGCCCACCCAGAGCAGTTTACCTGTTTTAGGAAGTTCAGTGGTTCTTATGGTAACACACTTTCACGACTGGTTTAAATTTAACAAGGGTTAATCAGTTATGGTGTCAACTGTTTAGTTGTCTGTTACGTTTTGTGTCAACTTTATTGTTGTCCGTGAGATTATATGTAATTCTCCTTTGGTCAATCTCTCTATCGATCCTGTTCGGCTCAGTAAAAAACACTGAAGTGCTCGAGGATATGGAGGGGAGGAGTAGTCTCAAAAATTAATTTATTCAGTGCCTTCTTCCGGTGGAAGCCGTCCATATCCCAAGAGTACTCCAGTGCCCCCTATGGATTCAAAGAAAAGGATTTACCTGGTAAGTACCAAAATCCTATTTTCTGAGCATTGGGTTCCTGCAATCACAGTGATACAGAATACGGTTTCTGAGCATTGGGTTCCTGCAATCACAGCGATACAGAATACAGTTTCTGAGCACTGGGTTCCTGCAATCACAGCGATACAGAATACAGTTTCTGAGCATTGGGTTCCTGCAATCACAGTGATACAGAATACGGTTTCTGAGCATTGGGTTCCTGCAATCACAGCGATACAGAATACGGTTTCTGAGGTTTGGGTTCCTGCAATCACAGTGATACAGAATACGGTTTCTGAGCACTGGGTTCCTGCAATCACAGCGATACAGAATATGGTTTCTGAGCATTGGGTTCCTGCAATCACAGCGATACAGAATACGGTTTCTGAGCATTGGGTTCCTGCAATCACATCGATACAGAATACAGTTTCTGAGCATTGGGTTCCTGCAATCACAGTGATACAGAATACGGTTTCTGAGCATTGAGTTCCTGCAATCACAGTGATACAGAATACGGTTTCTGAGCATTGAGTTCCTGCAATCACAGCGATACAGAATACAGTTTCTGAGCATTGGGTTCCTGCAATCACAGCGATACAGAATACGGTTTCTGAGCACTGGGTTCCTGCAATCACAGCGACACAGAATACGGTTTCTGAGCACTGGGTTCCTGCAATCACAGTGATAGAGAATACGGTTTCTGAGGTTTGGGTTCCTGCAATCACAGCGATACAGAATACAGTTTCTGAGCATTGGGTTCCTGCAATCACAGCGATACAGAATACAGTTTCTGAGCATTGGGTTCCTGCAATCACAGCGATACAGAATACAGTTTCTGAGCATTGAGTTCCTGCAATCACAGCGATACAGAATACGGTTTCTGAGCATTGGGTTCCTGCCATCACAGTGATACAGAATACGGTTTCTGAGCACTGGGTTCCTGCAATCACAGCGATACAGAATACAGTTTCTGAGCATTGGGTTCCTGCAGTCACAGCGATACAGAATACGGTTTCTGAGCATTGGGTTCCTGCAATCACAGCGATACAGAATACAGTTTCTGAGCATTGGGTTCCTGCAATCACAGCGATACAGAATACGGTTTCTGAGCACTGGGTTCCTGCAATCACAGTGATACAGAATACGGTTTCTGAGGTTTGGGTTCCTGCAATCACAGTGATACAGAATACGGTTTCTGAGCATTGAGTTCCTGCAATCACAGCGATACAGAATACGGTTTCTGAGCATTGAGTTCCTGCAATCACAGCGATACAGAATACGGTTTCTGAGCATTGAGTTCCTGCAATCACAGCGATACAGAATATGGTTTCTGAGCATTGGGTTCCTGCAATCAGAGTGATACAGAATACGGTTTCTGAGCATTGAGTTTCTGCAATCACAGCGATACAGAATACGGTTTCTGAGCATTGTGTTCCTGCAATCACAGCGATACAGAATACGGTTTCTGAGCATTGTTTTCCTGCAATCACAGCGATACAGAATACTGTTTCTGAGGTTTGGGTTCCTGCAATCACAGCGATACAGAATACGGTTTCTGAGCATTGGGTTCCTGCAATCACAGCGATACAGAATACGGTTTCTGAGCATTGGGTTCCTGCAATCACAGTGATACAGAATATGGTTTCTGAGCATTGAGTTCCTGCAATCACAGCAATACAGAATATGGTTTCTGAGCACTGGGTTCCTGTATTCACAGCGATACAGAATACGGTTTCTGAGCATTGGGTTCCTGCAATCACAGCGATACAGAATATGGTTTCTGAGCACTGGGTTCCTGCAATCACAGCGATACAGAATATGGTTTCTGAGCATTGAGTTCCTGCAATCACAGCGATACAGAATATGGTTTCTGAGCATTGGGTTCCTGCAATCACAGCGATACAGAATACGGTTTCTGAGCATTGGGTTCCTGCAATCACAGCGATACAGAATATGGTTTCTGAGCATTGAGTTCCTGCAATCACAGCGATACAGAATATGGTTTGTGAGCACTGGGTTCCTGTAATCACAGCGATACAGAATACGGTTTCTGAGCATTGGGTTCCTGCAATCACAGCGATACAGAATACGGTTTCTGAGCATTGGGTTCCTGCAATCACAGCGATACAGAATACGGTTTCTGAGCATTGAGTTCCTGCAATCACAGCGATACAGAATATGGTTTCTGAGCATTGGGTTCCTGCAATCACAGCGATACAGAATACGGTTTCTGAGCATTGAGTTCCTGCAATCACAGCGATACAGAATATGGTTTCTGAGCACTGGGTTCCTGTAATCACAGCGATACAGAATATGGTTTCTGAGCATTGAGTTCCTGCAATCACAGCGATACAGAATATGGTTTCTGAGCATTGAGTTCCTGCAATCACAGCGATACAGAATATGGTTTCTGAGCATTGGGTTCCTGCAATCCCAGCGATACAGAATATGGTTTCTGAGCACTGGGTTCCTGCAATCACAGCGACACAGAATACAGTTTCTGAGCATTGTGTTCCTGCAATCACAGCGACACAGAATACAGTTTCTGAGCATTGTGTTCCTGCAATCACAGCGATACAGAATACAGTTTCTGAGCATTGAGTTCCTGCAATCACAGCGATACAGAATACGGTTTCTGAGCATTGAGTTCCTGCAATCACAGCGATACAGAATATGGTTTCTGAGCATTGAGTTCCTGCAATCACAGCGATACAGAATATGGTTTCTGAGCACTGGGTTCCTTTAATCACAGCGATACAGAATATGGTTTCTGAGCACTGGGTTCCTGTAATCACAGCGATACAGAATACGGTTTCTGAGCATTGGGTTCCTGCAATCACAGCGATACAGAATACGGTTTCTGAGCATTGGGTTCCTGCAATCACAGCGATACAGAATACGGTTTCTGAGCACTGGGTTCCTGTAATCACAGCGATACAGAATATGGTTTCTGAGCACTGGGTTCCCGTAATCACAGCGATACAGAATACAGTTTCTGAGCATTGGGTTCCTGCAATCACAGCGATACAGAATACGGTTTCTGAGCATTGGGTTCCTGCAATCACAGCGATACAGAATACGGTTTCTGAGCACTGGGTTCCTGTAATCACAGCGATACAGAATATGGTTTCTGAGCACTGGGTTCCCGTAATCACAGCGATACAGAATACAGTTTCTGAGCATTGGGTTCCTGCAATCACAGCGATACAGAATACAGTTTCTGAGCATTGAGTTCCTGCAATCACAGCGATAAAGAATATGGTTTCTGAGCACTGGGTTCCTGTAATCACAGCGATATAGAATATGGTTTCTGAGCACTGGGTTCCTGTAATCACAGCGATACAGAATACGGTTTCTGAGCATTGGGTTCCTGCAATCACAGTGATACAGAATACAGTTTCTGAGCATTGGGTTCCTGCAATCACAGTGATACAGAATACAGTTTCTGAGCATTGGGTTCCTGCAATCACAGTGATACAGAATACAGTTTCTGAGCATTGGGTTCCTGCAATCACAGTGATACAGAATGGTTTCTGAGCACTGGGTTCCTGTAATCACAGCGATACAGAATACAGTTTCTGAGCATTGGGTTCCTGCAATCACAGTGATACAGAATGGTTTCTGAGCACTGGGTTCCTGTAATCACAGCGATACAGAATACAGTTTCTGAGCATTGGGTTCCTGCAGTACATATGTACAGTGCATGCACATTGAGATTTGACCTGGAGGAAATCCAGCGGGGTCTCTCTGGCTACATTGGTAACGCATTGAATATATGTAATGCTATATCAGAATGGTGTTGCCTAATGGCAATGTGAGCCTCCTCACCGTGGTAGGCTAGGAGGACTGTGATAACATGCAAAATTAGGGACTGTAGGAGAAATCTGAAATTTCTCAGTTGTAGGCTTATTAAATAGGATGAAGCATTGCTGACATCATTCCTCTGCAAAAACTTTGTTTTACTCACTCATGTCACTTTCGTATATAGCAGTATTTTCGGAAACATGCTGGAGAAACATTTCTCAAAAGTTGCTGATAAATTTTAGAATGAATTGTAGCCGCAGCTCCTGAGCACTGTCTCTGCTATCCACGTATAGTGTTATGTTCCCTTTGATGTTTATGCCATGTGATTTCATGTCACTCCAATGGTCACTGAGCCGTGAGTCCGTTGTTGCTGAAAGGGCTCAGCTGATCTGCACCGCCATGGAAAATTAACATTACCTGTAATGTGCGTCACAGCCGCCTTTCACTCTTCTCAGAAAGAAAAGCATTAACATTGATCAGCTGTGACTGGCGGATTGTAACTTTATTATCACAACTTTGCTGTCTAGTTCTGAAGAAGAAGAATTTTACATTGAGACACGTTAACAGTCATGCTGCATTTCATTGGAAACAAATAGGCATCGGAGTTGTGTAGAGGCCAGTGGTGTTCCGGTTTTCTTCTTTTCACACATCATTCACTGACTGATATCTCGGACTTGTAACGTGATATTGTGTTCGCATAACTCTTCCCCCCCCCCCACCCCCCAAAAAAACAAAAACCTTCTGTTGTAAAGTTACTTGCAGTTGTTGGCTTCAATGTGAGGTTCAGAGATTCAGTATTAAAATATTTAGCATTAATACATTATAGGACACTGTGGGTGAGATTCAATTCCCCCCCCCCCCCCCCCCCCAATCCCCGCCGCACACATCGGTTGCTATTCAGTTGTTTCTGCCGATAACATCATTTCAGCTTGCTACTCCTAGGGGTGGTGAGCTGAACTGCGTGTAAAGTGATCCGTTTGGGTGCCCAAACGGGACACTTCGCGCTGCGCCAATTAGTTTACTTGGGTTTAGCCCCTTTATGCTGTAAACCCGACTGCTAATAGACCAATTGAATATCGCCCTGCTATCTCCCGTCACTTTAGACGGGAGATCGGTTAAGATATAACTTATTGAATCTCTCCCTGAAGGTTTTTAACAAAGCTAAAATATGTGATCTCGCAGCACGCATTCTGTTTTGTATTAAACGGGTAAGCACAGAATTAGCAAGTAAAGAAGACATCCTCACTGGTGGTGAAATAGGTGCCAACGTCTGATGGGAGGCGGGAACCGGATTGGCCAGTTCTTGCTTTTTATTGGCACTAATAATAATTGTGCGCTAAAGCTTTAATTTACTGAAGTGATATATTTAAATCGTTCAAGGGGCTGTTGCCGGGATAGGCGATGGGTGACGTGAAGTATTTATCCGGAATTAGTTATATAAATGGGGGTGGAGGCCTGGCCTAATTGTTGGGGAGATGTATCAACCAACCCTCTTCTACCTATCATGTGTAAAGTACATTTTAGAAAATGATAGGAAAAAAACTGATTAATATCGGTAATTGCTCTATTTCTTGTCCTTATGAGGCTTTATACATCTCCCACTGTGCATGTTCAGTAAGTTTATCTTTACCAATGTACTAAAAGATCTGTCCTTTGCCATGAGAGGGTGTCTTGCCACGGCTGGACACTGGGATGGATCCCAGTGGATACCTCTCTGGGTAATGCTGTGGAGAGAAACCTGTAGGCTTCTATTAGATGGCATTGCCTATAGGAAACAAGCCCTGGAATGTTTTGCGTATGGGGAATGCGGTCAGACCTCAAAAAAAAGTCAGTTTTGGCATTGATACATCTTGCCCTGGAAGTGATACTCTTCAATCACATATTGGTTATGTATTTTTATAAGGGCAGTTAACAAAAGCAGGGCGAGGGTCAATGTATGCGCTAGTCAATGTCTTGGCACATTTGTGCAAGCGTAAACTGTGGGAAAGTATTTCTTCTTTTGGCTAGTGAATTACCCCCCACACTGGCCTCTACGACTGCCTCCTATGTAATGTAAGATAGCGGTAACTTCATACTTTTATTCCACTCAGGATGGACAAAGTTACCTCGAAGAGCTTGTGAAAGACATTGTACTGTGGTTAACGTCCTCATCAGGAATGAAACAAGAGCGCAGTCTCCAGAACAACGGCTTACTGAACACACTCAGCCAACACTACTTCCTCTTCATCGGTGCTCTCTCCTGCCACCCCCACGGCGTCAAGATGCTGGAGAAGTGCAATGTGTTTCAGTGGTAAGTACTTCGGAACAAACCTGACACGTGACACAGCGCATGAAGACCGTAATAAGTTCCGTTCAGGTGGTGACCGGTCACAGTCACTGAATGGTTAGGAGTAGAGCTCTTTCTGTCTCTTAGGTTCCCACGACGGTCCTGTTTTATTGAATGTGGATATTTTCTAACAGTGCATGCTCATGTGGATTGGGTAATTACTGTATCTAGTCATATTGGTTTGCAGGCAGTCTGTTCTAAGCCGTGGTGCTGGTTCTCCTGTTACATGATGTGGCATTTAACCACCAAGAGACTCAGAAGTGTCCTTGAAGCTGTTTTATAGTTCTAATTTTCTTTAAGCATTCTGTGACTTTAGACAAGCTAGAGTCTGAAAACTCTGCTTTTCCGGTTATACAGCTTTTCTAGAGATTAGTCCAACCCAAAGCACAATTATTTTCCACAAATGGTACAGTCTGGCACCTCCCGCACTGGGTGACATGTTGTATTCATCTGTCCTCACAGTAGATCGGTGCATAGTTGTGGTGCAGCTAGATTGATAAAAACGTGGAGAAATAAAGTATCAACCAGCCATTTTTCAAACACAGCCTTTAAAATGACAAGCTGATTGCTTGATACTTCACCTCTCTGCAATTTATCGCTCTTCAAACTTTGATAAATCTCCCCCTATGTCACTCTACAGCACCGATCATTTCAAACATGTTCCATCTGCACTTGTCTGTAGTGTTTAAAGCTGGCAAAGTCATATTCAGATACTTTGAACATTGACAGTTGGTAAAATGAAAATAAATTCTGAAGTTATCCGTTTTGCTTTCCAGAGGTTCTTTTTATTGATTTGGATGTGTTGCTAAAATATTGCCATCTGCTGAACATTTCTTATGCATATCAATTAAAATCTCTTTCTGACCTCCTAATGGCTATGGGAGTTATTTTTAGCAATTGAAAATATTTGCATTCCTATCATCCTGAAATGTTGTTTGTGTTAATATAGGCTTCTGGAATTTGGAGAGAGGTTTTCCATTTTCACCAAGTTTAAATAACGTCGGACTCATAACCTTTAATACATTTTTAGCACTTGTGCTGTTTGCCTGAATTCTTGCCAGCACTGACATACTAGCGTCTGCTCCCTTTACTGTGTGTGTTAAGGTGGGTACATACTAGGTGATGTGCTCCATGAGCGTCATCGCCTAGTGTGTCCACTCCCGGCACGACCGACGGCGGGCATACACACTGTGCGATATCACTAGCGATATCGCACATTGACGTCATGCCACGGCCGGGCTGTACATGCAGCTTTGGACAAGGAGTCCAAATTAAGCTGCACGTACGGCCGACACAGAGAGTCGTTGACGACCCGCGGGGCCGCGCATCGGCCGTCGTCAGCTGCATACACACTGGGCGATATAGTAAACGATATTGCTCAGGAGGAGGAAAATTAGCTATATCGTGTCTATGCACTTTTACACTAGCAGAGACTTTTCCAGCGATAGGGCGGCGCATCGCTATCGCCGGTGCTAGATTGAGCTCAATCAATCTAGCGGGTCGCTCACTTCACCGTTGTGTGAAGTGAGCGGCTCCCCCCCCCCCTCCCCTCGCTCAGCACATCGCGCTGTGCTGAGTGGGGAGAGAGATGTGTGCTGAGCAGTCTGTGTTAAGATCACTCAGCACACATCTCTTCGGTCAGTACCCCCCTTAAGAGAGAGCTCATCTGATAAATTGTCTGACTGACACGTTCTTTCACACTGTCTGACGGTGGAATTTCTTCAGAGAGCTCCTTGTTCTAATACTTCATTTATTTTATGTTGCAGTCTCCTAAATCTTTGCTCACTTAAAAACCAAGACCACTTATTGAAGCTGGCGGTGTCTAGCCTGGATTACAGCCGAGATGGGCTCGCCAGAGTTATCCTGTCCAAAACCTTAACCGCATCCCCTGATGTAAGTCTGATTAATGCCATTTATTTATTTTCTGTGCTGCTGCTTTCCTAGTCAGTCATTTTCTTCTTATACACATTTGTTTTGGTTTTAAATAGTTTTCTTTGCATCTGTCTGTCTGTCTATCTATCTTATTTTAGTACTCAGCCCAGCTCTGTGTAGTGTAAACCCTTGTCATGCTTGTAGCTTGAGTGTATGAAATATTATGTTGTGATGCTGAAGTGACTGTAATATGCTTTCTTTGCGCAGAGTTGTCGTCTGTATGCTACAAAGCACTTGCGGGTTCTCCTGAGAGCCAACGTTGAGTTCTTCAGCAACTGGGGTATTGAGTTACTGGTGACACAGCTCCATGACAAAAACAAGAATATCTCAACCGAAGCCCTAGACATCTTGGACGAGGCCTGTGAAGATAAGGTGATTAGAGGAGTCTGACAGGAAATACAGTGCGTCTTTTCCTACCGTGCTGATCGGTCAGCACGACAGGACCTCCCACCTTACAGCTGCAGACAATAGCAGGCGCGTGAGAAGTGTAAATTAACTCCAAAGTGTATACCTGGTGGCTTTGCAGCTGAGAAAATGAAAGTCACGATGTTCCGGTGTTGGAAAAACCTGTTTGTTTTTGTTTATTTGTTGATTTTTTTTTACAGATATGTGTATATGTATATGTATATATATATATATATATATATATATATATATATATATATATAGATATTTTTATTTATTTTTATAAAATCATTATGGATAAGTTTAAATACATGTTCTTCACCCAATTCACTCATAACAAAAACCCAAAGCAGAGAGTTAAAAAAAAAAAAATATATATATATATATATCATCAAAGTGGTTAAAGCCAATTATGCTATGTCTGTATAGTAGAAGGAACCATGACTAAAAACATCTGCCCGCCCTTGCATTATGTGAGAAAAGGATACGAAGACCATCATGCCCAATCTTGAACTACCTGAATTACTGGGACCCCCTCCATCTTTACCTTCTTGAGGCCATGTGGCATTGTGTATACCGGAGGTAAGAGCGATCTTAGCCTGAACCTCCAAACAGTTCTCGGGTCGTTCACCAGAATTGACTGATGATCCCTGGTCCAAGCTCCATACAATCAAACTTTGTGATTGAGCCGAGGGGCGATCAGATCCTCCTCTGGCAGGCCGCTCCTTCTTATCAGCTAATTAATAACATCTGGATGTGAAGACCACTTGCTGGGATGCTCAGCATGCCAGCTGAGATATTCATCTTACCAGGTTCCACACCTCTATTGAAGATTACCGATATGGCTGTTGTATACCTTCCTGTCCAGTGAAAGATCTTTGTAGTCTGCCATCACCAAGGACCTTCAGGTACCCCCTTGGTAGTTTTTGTATGCCACAGTCATGGCATTGTATGATTGTATCCATAGAGGTCTTTCATGCGTGTTGGAGAGCCTGCTTTTAGCTCCGTGTTTATTGGGAGGCGAGTTTCTTCTCTGGACTAGAGACCCTGCATGCAAAGACCTAGCATCACCACAATCCAGCACTGAAACGGTCATCCAGCTATGTTGCTTTAGAAAGCTGATCGTCAGGGGGATCTATCCAAGGCGTGTTGTCCCATTTACCAAAACTTTCGTCCACAGAAGGACACATAAAAATAAATCTACATAGTACCTGGCACAGTTTGTCCATCTTAGGCCAAGCATCTCCCAGCGGGAAATGGACACTATGTGGACTGTTTGCTCTTTGTTTTTAAGCAATGAAAAGCAAGTCTAAGGGTTGATGCATTAGTTAAACTACGTCTTTAACCCCTTGCTTACTGGGTAGACACATCTTCCAATCATCAGGATCATCCTGAATCTCCTTATCCACTGATCTCCTTCAATGCTACCCGCAGAGTTGTCTGACACTAGCTAATACAGCTTCACAAAGTTTGCTCAGCGATTAAGCCACTAAGGTCATTGTCCTCTGCATGGATGCTACCTAGAGAGTATCTTTAGGGGCTTGTTATGATAATGGGACTGGAGGTGGGTGAGTGAAAACAATACTAGGAGGCTCTAAAGGAGAAGTAGTAAAAGGTTGGGGAGGCCACATATGAATGTTCTGACCTTTTAACCACTTTCATGATTGAGCATATCATCACTCCACTCAAAGTAAGGCCAATTCTGTAAACGATGAGCCATCGCCAGGCGTGTACTGATCTCTGTTTTCACACGTTGGCCACCTGAGGCAGTTTGGTGCAACATTTGGAGCAAGTGTATTGCAGCACCATAAATTCCACAGCAACCTTGGACTTGAAAGTGGAATATTTTTTTTCCAGACATACTGGATAAAGAAAAACAGGCACACATACTGCAGAACACAATCTGTACAATGAGAATGAAACAGCATTGAAAAACTCGCAGGAATACGAAATTGCAGTCCCACTGAGGACAGGCAGACCACGTTCAGTGGGAACTGGCTCACCTTCTTTGGAAGGAGTGGCATATGGTTCACATATTACACTCCTGCCTGAACAAGAAATAACCTTAAAGTGAAAACTCGCAAAGCTAGTTCGGCAGCTACAGAAAAGGGTGCCCTTTCCGTGGGCACATAAACTAAACTTGTTCGGAACTAGATCCTCCCCCTCTACATCCCGTCAGTTTAGTTTTATGTGCCAGCTTCTCAAAGTGCCCTCAACACCCCTTTAAGCCAGATACACACATGCACTGTCTCGGGATGATTTGCCGCTACGTAACGCCAAATCATCTACATCACGCAGTGTGTACGCATGATTGTGTGCTACTAGGGGTTGTTTGCAACATTTTCCGGTCGGGCCTGCTGCAGGGCCGACAGAAGATATTGCTAGCGGCCCAGTGCCGTGTAAATGAAGGGAGTATTTATATATTTCTCTAACGTCCTAGTGGATGCTGGGGACTCCGAAAGGACCATGGGGAATAGCGGCTCCGCAGGAGACTGGGCACAAAGTAAAAGCTTTAGGACTAGCTGGTGTGCACTGGCTCCTCCCCCTATGACCCTCCTCCAAGCCTCAGTTAGATTTTGTGCCCGAACGAGAAGGGTGCAATCTAGGTGGCTCTCCTGAGCTGCTTAGAGTAAAAGTTTAAATAGGTTTTTTATTTTCAGTGAGACCTGCTGGCAACAGGCTCACTGCATCGAGGGACTTAGGGGAGAGAAACGAACTCACCTGCGTGCAGAGTGGATTGGGTTTCTTAGGCTACTGGACATTAGCTCCAGAGGGACGATCACAGGCCCAGCCATGGATGGGTCCCGGAGCCGCGCCGCCGGCCCCCTTACAGATGCTGAAGCAAGAAGAGGTCCATAAATCGGCGGCAGAAGACTTTCCTGTCTTCATAAGGTAGCGCACAGCACTGCAGCTGTGCGCCATTGCTCTCAGCACACTTCACACTCCGGTCACTGAGGGTGCAGGACGCTGGGGGGGGCGTCCTGGGAAGCAATGAATTTACCTTAGTTGGCGAAAAATACATCACATATAGCTCCTGGGCTATATGGATGTATTTAACCCCTGCCAGTTTTCCAGAGAAAAGCGGGAGAAGAGCCCGCCGTGAAGGGGGCGGGGCCTATCTCCTCAGCACACAGTGCCATTTTTCCCACACAGCTCCGCTGGTAGGAAGGCTCCCAGAATCTCCCCTGCATCCTGCAACTACAGAAACAGGGTAAAAAAGAGAGGGGGGCACTTATTTGGCAAAATAACAGATATAAGCAGCTATAAGGGATAGACACTTATTGTAAGGTTGTCCCTATACATATATAGCGCTCTGGTGTGTGCTGGCAAACTCTCCCTCTGTCTCCCCAAAGGGCTAAGTGGGTCCTGTCCTCTATCAGAGCATTCCCTGTGTGTGTGCTGGCTGTCGGTACGTGTGTGTCGACATGTATGAGGAGGAAAATGATGTGGAGGCGGAGCAATTGCCTATAATGGTGATGTCACCCCCTAGGGAGTCGACACCTGAATGGATGGCCGTAATTAAGGAATTACGTGACAGTGTCGGCACGTTACAGAAAACTGTTGACGACATGAGACAGCCGGCAGCTCAGTTAGTGCCTGTCCAGGCGTCTCAAACACCGTCAGGGGCTATTAAACGCCCGTTACCTCAGTGGGTCGACACGGACACAGACACTGACTCCAGTGTCGATGGTGAAGAAACAAACGTATTTTCCAGTAGGGCCACACGTTACATGATCACGGCAATGAAGGAGGTTTTGCACTCTGATACTGCAAGTACCACAAAAAGGGGTATTATGTGGGGTGTGAAAAAACTACCCGTAGTTTTTCCTGAATCAGATGAATTGAATGAAGTGTGTGATGAAGCGTGGGTTACCCCCGACAGAAAACTGCTAATTTCTAAAAAATTATTGGCACTATATCCCTTCCCACCAGAGGTTAGGGCTCGTTGGGAAACACCCCCTAGGGTGGATAAGGCGCTCACACGCTTATCAAAACAAGTGGCGTTACCGTCTCCAGAAACGGCCGCCCTTAAGGAGCCAGCAGATAGGAGGCTGGAAAATATCCTTAAAAGTATATACACACATACTGGTGTTATACTGCGACCAGCAATCGCCTCAGCCTGGATGTGCAGTGCTGGGGTGGCTTGGTCGGATTCCCTGACTGAAAATATTGATACCCTGGACAGGGACAATATATTATTGACTATAGAGCATTTAAAGGATGCATTCCTATATATGCGAGATGCACAGAGAGACATTTGCACTCTGGCATCAAGAGTAAGTGCGATGTCCATTTCTGCCAGAAGAGGATTATGGACGCGACAGTGGTCAGGGGATGCGGATTCCAAACGGCATATGGAAGTATTGCCGTATAAAGGGGAGGAGTTATTTGGGGGCGGTCTATCGGACCTGGTGGCCACGGCAACGGCTGGGAAATCCACTTTTTTACCCCAAGTCACCTCGCAGCAGAAAAAGATACCGCCTTTTCAGGCTCAGTCCTTTCGTCCCCATAAGGGCAAGCGGGCAAAAGGCCACTCATATCTGCCCCGGGGCAGAGGAAGGGGAAAAAGACTACAACAGACAGCTTCTTCCCACGACCAGAAGCCCTCCCCCGCTTCTGCCAAGTCCTCAGCATGACGCTGGGGCCTTACAAGCGGACTCAGGCACGGTGGGGGCCCGTCTCAAGAATTTCAGCGCGCAGTGGGCTCACTCGCAAGTGGACCCCTGGATCCTGCAGGTAGTGTCTCAGGGGTACAAATTGGAATTCGAGACGTCTCCCCCTCGCCGGTTCTTGAAGTCTGCTTTACCAACGTCTACCCCCGACAGGGAGGCGGTATTGGAAGCCATTCACAAGCTGTATTCCCAGCAAGTGATAATCAAGGTACCCCTCCTACAACAGGGAAAGGGGTATTACTCCACGCTGTTTGTGGTACCGAAGCCGGACGGCTCGGTGAGACCCATTTTAAATCTGAAAACCTTGAACACTTACATAAAAAGGTTCAAGTTCAAGATGGAGTCACTCAGAGCAGTGATAGCGAACCTGGAAGAAGGGGACTACATGGTGTCTCTGGACATCAAGGATGCTTACCTCCATGTCCCAATTTGCCCTTCTCACCAAGGGTACCTCAGGTTTGTGGTACATAACTGTCACTATCAGTTTCAGACGCTGCCGTTTGGATTGTCCACGGCACCCCGGGTCTTTACCAAGGTAATGGCCGAAATGATGATTCTTCTTCGAAGAAAAGGCGTCTTAATTATCCCTTACTTGGACGATCTCCTGATAAGGGCACGGTCCAGAGAACAGTTAGAGGTCGGAGTAGCACTATCGCAAATAGTACTACGACAGCACGGATGGGTTCTAAATATTCCAAAATCGCAGCTGATTCCGACGACACGTCTGCTGTTCCTAGGGATGATTCTGGACACAGTACAGAAAAAGGTGTTTCTCCCGGAAGAGAAAGCCAGGGAGTTATCCGACCTAGTCAGGAAACTCCTAAGACCAGGCCAGGTGTCAGTGCATCAGTGCACAAGGGTTCTGGGAAAGATGGTGGCTTCTTACGAAGCGATTCCATTCGGCAGATTCCACGCAAGAACTTTTCAGTTGGATCTGCTAGACAAATGGTCCGGATCGCATCTTCAAATGCATCAGCGGATAACCCTGTCTCCAAGGACAAGGGTGTCTCTCCTGTGGTGGTTACAGAGTGCTCATCTCCTAGAGGGCCGCAGATTCGGCATTCAGGATTGGGTCCTGGTGACCACGGATGCCAGCCTGAGAGGCTGGGGAGCAGTCACACAGGGAAAAAATTTCCAGGGCTTGTGGTCAAGCATGGAAACGTCACTTCACATAAATATCCTGGAACTAAGGGCCATTTACAATGCCCTAAGTCAGGCAAGGCCTCTGCTTCAGGGTCAGCCAGTATTGATCCAGTCGGACAACATCACGGCAGTCGCCCACGTAAACGGACAGGGCGGCACGAGAAGCAGGAGGGCAATGACGGAAGTGGCAAGGATTCTTCGCTGGGTGGAAAATCATGTGATAGCACTGTCAGCAGTGTTCATTCCGGGAGTGGACAACTGGGAAGCAGACTTCCTCAGCAGACACGATCTTCACCCGGGGGAGTGGGGACTTCACCCGGAA
The DNA here is from genome assembly GCF_028390025.1 of Pseudophryne corroboree. Classification (NCBI taxonomy): domain Eukaryota; kingdom Metazoa; phylum Chordata; class Amphibia; order Anura; family Myobatrachidae; genus Pseudophryne; species Pseudophryne corroboree. The sequence goes on along the minus strand of NC_086444.1, from coordinate 87,348,875 downwards.
GTCTTCCACATGATTGTAAACCGTTGGGGAAAACCAAAGGTGGACATGATGGCGTCTCGCCTCAACAAAAAACTGGACAGATATTGTTCCAGGTCAAGGGACCCTCAGGCAATAGCTGTGGACGCTCTGGTAACACCGTGGGTGTACCGGTCAGTGTATGTGTTCCCTCCTCTTCCTCTCATACCAAAAGTACTGAGAATCATAAGAAGGAGAGGAGTAAAGACTATACTCGTGGCTCCGGATTGGCCAAGAAGGACTTGGTACCCGGAAATTCAAGAGATGCTCACGGAAGACCCGTGGCCTCTACCTCTAAGACAGGACCTGCTCCAGCAGGGACCATGTCTGTTCCAAGACTTACCGCGGCTGCGTTTGACGGCATGGCGGTTGAACGCCGGATCCTGAAGGAAAAAGGCATTCCGGATGAAGTCATCCCTACCCTGATCAAAGCCAGGAAGGATGTAACCGTACAACATTATCACCGTATTTGGCGTAAATATGTTGCGTGGTGCGAGGCCAGGAAGGCCCCTACGGAGGAATTTCAACTGGGTCGATTCCTGCATTTCCTGCAAACAGGACTGTCTATGGGCCTCAAATTAGGGTCCATTAAGGTTCAAATTTCGGCCCTGTCGATATTCTTCCAAAAAGAACTAGCTTCTGTACCTGAAGTTCAGACGTTTGTCAAGGGAGTACTGCATATACAGCCTCCTTTTGTGCCTCCAGTGGCACCTTGGGATCTCAATGTAGTGTTGGGATTCCTAAAATCACATTGGTTTGAACCACTCACCACTGTGGACTTGAAGTATCTCACTTGGAAAGTGGTAATGCTGTTAGCCCTGGCTTCAGCCAGGCGTGTATCAGAATTGGCGGCTTTATCCTATAAAAGCCCTTACCTAATTTTTCATACGGACAGGGCAGAATTGAGGACTCGTCCTCATTTTCTCCCTAAGGTGGTTTCAGCATTTCACTTACGTGGTGCCTGCGGCTACTAGGGACTTGGAGGATTCCAAGTTGCTGGACGTAGTCAGGGCCCTGAAAATATATGTTTCCAGGACGGCTGGAGTCAGAAAATCTGACTCGCTGTTTATCCTGTATGCACCCAACAAGCTGGGTGCTCCTGCTTCTAAGCAGACGATTGCTCGTTGGATTTGTAGTACAATTCAGCTTGCACATTCTGTGGCAGGCCTGCCACAGCCAAAATCTATAAAAGCCCATTCCACACGGAAAGTGGGCTCATCTTGGGCGGCTGCCCGAGGGGTCTCGGCTTTACAACTTTGCCGAGCAGCTACTTACTTTAGGCGCAAACAATACAAAAAAAGCAGCTATTGGGTAAATCACTTATTAGCAGTGAAAATCCCTGTGTTATATAGCGCTGTGGTGTGTGCTGGCATACTCTCTCTGTCTCCCCAAAGGACTTTGTGGGGTCCTGTCCTCAGTCTGAGCATTCCCTGTGTGTGTGCGGTGTGTCGGTACGGCTATGTCGACATGTTTGATGAGGAAGGTTACGTGGAGGCGGAGCAAGGGCAGATAAGTGTGGTATCGCCCCCGTCCGGGCCGACACCTGATTGGATGGATATGTGGAAGGTCTTAAATGACAATGTAAACTCCTTACATAAAAGGTTTGATGACGCTGCAGCCTTGGGACAGCCGGGGTCTCAGCCCGCGCCTGCCCAGGCGACTCAGAAACCGTCAGGGGCTCATAAACGCCCTCTATCTCAGATGGTTGACACAGATGCCGACACGGAGTCCGACTCCAGTGTCGACGATGTTGAGGCACATTTACAGTCTAAAACAGGGGTGGGGAACCTCAGGCCCAAGGGCCGTATAAGGCCCTCAGAGCCACTTGATCCGGCCCGGCCATGCTCACCTTGCTGGGCGCCCGCTGAGATTTTGTTACTAGTGGGCGCCTGGCTTCTTACCCTTAGTAGCAGCCGGAGGCAGGAACTCACTCCTGAGCTCCGGCTTCCAGCTCTGGCAGTGTGCGTGTGCTGCTGTGTGGTGTTATGGGAGAGACGTCATGACTTCTCTCCCATAGTTCTGAGCGAGCGGCCAGGCGGAGGGCAATGGTCCGGAAGCAGGAGCGGGGCTTGTGAGTATTGTGTTTTTTTTTTTTCTTTTAATTTGTGTGTGTGTGTAAGCGTCGCTACTAGGGGGCATATCTAATGGGGCATTACAACTGACGGGTGGCATATCCAATGGGGCATTACAAGTGACGGGGCATATCTAATGGGGCATAAAAAGTGACTGGGGGCATACTTACTGGGGGCATATCTTCTGGGGCATAACAACTGACTGGGGTATATCTACTGGGGGCATAACTACTGACTGGGGGCATAACTACTGGGGGAAGGCTCATTTTTAAGTTGATAATTTTTGTATGGCCCCCGAAGGATTTTATAAATATCCAAATGGCCCTTGGTAGAAAAAAAGGTTCCCCACCCCTGGTCTAAAATGACCAGGTTACGTTGGGAAACATCCCTTAGGGTGGACAAGGTGCTGACACGCTTATCTAAAAAGGTGGCCCTGCCGTCTCAGGATACGGCCGCCCTAAAGGAGCCTGCGGATAGAAAGCAGGAAGCTATCCTGAAGTCAGTGTTATACACACTCTGGTACTCTACTGAGACCTGCTATTGCTTCAGCCTGGATGTGTAGTGCTGTAGCAGCGTGGACAGATACTCTGTTAGACGACATAGATTCCCTCGACAGAGATACTGTTTTGCTAACCCTGGGCCATATCAAAGACGTCGTCTTATATATGCGAGATGCTCAGAGGGACATTTGCCTGCTACTCTCCCGCCCGTTTGGGAGCTTTGGTATAATCCCCATGGTCATTACGGAGTTCCCAGCATCCACTAGGACGTCAGAGAAAATAAGAATTTACTCACCGGTAATTCTATTTCTCGTAGTCCGTAGTGGATGCTGGGCGCCCGTCCCAAGTGCGGACTTTCTGCAATACGTGTATATAGTTATTGCTTAACTAAGGGTTATTGTTATGAGCCATCCGTTCAGTGAGGCTCAGTTGTTGTTCATACTGTTAACTGGGTAAGGTTATCACAAGTTGTACAGTGTGATTGGTGTGGCTGGTATGAGTATTACCCTGGATTCAAAATTTCCTTTCCTTGTAATGTCAGCTCTTCCGGGCACAGTTTCCCTAACTGAGGTCTGGAGGAGGGGCATAGAGGGAGGAGCCAGTGCACACCAGATAGTACCTAATCTTTTCTTTAGAGTGCCCAGTCTCCTGCGGAGCCCGTCTATTCCCCATGGTCCTTACGGAGTTCCCAGCATCCACTACGGACTACGTGAAATAGAATTACCGGTAAGTAAATTCTTATTTTTTCCGTCCTTCATGTGTACGGCCAATTTCAGGTGGGCGGGGCTGAGGAAAATTCAGCCCAACCATTGTGACGATTGGCCATCGCTCTAGTGTGTAGCCAACTTAAGTTAGTAGTGTTCCCCAGAATGGATAATAGAGAATTATTGTAAAGGAGCAGAAGAATAAAACACCCTCTAGAATTTGTTTTATGGTTGTAAATAGAAACTCTGTAGTCTGTGATTTTTGCCTTACTAATAATCAGACTGTACCTGACTAGGATGACGCTGAGCAGGACACATCTAATCAGGGATTGCTTGATATTTGAAATTTCTTAGTAATGGGTTAAAAGCCTGAGAAATGGAGAATGACATCTACAGTGTGTGTAGAGGAAATCTCTGCTGCCATCTGGCTAACCGTCTCTCCTGTCACCTAGGCTAATCTTCACGCTCTCATCCAGATGAAGCCTGCCCTCTCTCACCTCGGAGATAAGGGCCTGCTGCTTCTACTGAGGTACCTCTGGCCTTTACTACATGCATAATAATACCCCATCCTAACCCCCCTGACATCTTGCTAACCTGTCATTTCTCTTGTAGGTTCCTGTCAATTCCAAAGGGTTTTTCCTACCTGAATGAAAGGGGTTATGTAACCAAGCAGCTGGAGAAGTGGCAGAAGGTAGCTGACCTGAATTTTATCTCTCATTAATGTGGAGAGGACCTGCAAATAGGTCCTTTCATGAATTAGACCAGACAGCTTCAGAACCCAGACGTAGCGGAGATAGAAGCTTGCACGTGCACTAGTGACCCCTGCTTTTTGCCGCAGATAAGTGCTTATGTTTATATACTGCAAATGTATCTGAGTGATCCTAATCTTGGCTTGTCATTACAGAGGGGTGCATCTAATTAGTTGTCTGATATATTTGCAATGTAAATGTTACAGAGTATATGGAAAAGCTGGATGTCGTCTACATGCGCATGCACATTATACCACTATCTAAATGCACAACCTGTAACAACATGTTACATCTATGTTGCATTACAGCTGTGTATTGCACCTTTTTACATGTCTATTATATACATATATTAATGAGTTTTAGATGACCTCCTCATACTGCCAGCTTTTGGCACATTGGCTCCGAGCAGTCACATGACATCACAAGAATTTTTGTCTACACAGCAGTTCATTTAAACATTCCTACATCAGTTGTTAAACACAGAGGAGGCGGCATAGGGTTATAGCTGAATTTACTCTGAGAATAATTTTAAACACTGGAAATAAACTGATAAACACTGATTCATGTTTGTCTTAATATTTACATTTAGGAGTATAATCTAAAATATGTTGATCTAGTAGAGGAGCAGCTTAACGAGGCTTTGACCACCTACCGGAAGCCTGTTGATGGTGATAATTATGTCCGGCGCAGTAATCATAGGTAAGTGTGCTTAACATACAGTCTGAGAAAACTAAAAGGCGTTTTAGCAGTACTGATTGATGTATTTATTTATATTTGTTGTGTGTGTGTGGGGGGGTTCTTTATGTTATTTGATACCCACACGTTTTGTGGGAGTTGGCAGGGATGAGCGTTACGACACAGACTACGGGCTCTGCCATTATTTATGATGTGAACCTGACTGTGTATGGGTGAGCCAGAATATAAAATATAATCTGTGATTATCTGAGATTAACCACAGAAATATAAAATAAGCTTTCTCCTCCTTCCTCTGGGTGACACGGGAAACACTGGGGTACAATTGGTGGTGTGTGGAGCCTGGTACTTGAAATCTTCAATGATTTGAACATAGCTCCTCCCCCTCTATACCCCACCCGACCTCCGTTTAGTTCAAGTGCCTGATAGAGCAGGCATTTTTCTTCAGGCTAACGAGCAGCCTGTGCTACATTTTTTTTTCTCTTTTTTTTATTAAATATCCTACCGGGCAGACTCTGGCTACAGGTCCCTCCGGAGGTGCTACTTGGGCACCTCCGGAAGGACCCGCTACTGCCAAGTATGTGTCCGGGCTCCCTGAGCCCAGTGTCATCTAACACTGCAGCTCTGCCACGCACCAGAGGTTTAACAATGTCGGTAAGTAGGAGCCGTCCCCGTGCATTGGCATTTCTACAAGCTCCATGCCCATGCATTGCCTTACGTCCCCGTGCATTGGCATTTCTACAAGCTGTGGTGCGCCCCCATCGCACAGAAGCTCGTACAGGAAGCAGCCATTTTTCTGGACAGCTGTTGTGGATTGGCTGTCCCTTGGAGTCCTCTAAGTAGTGGGAGCTCCCATTGGGTCAGACAGCCTGTCCGCCAGCCCAGGAGGCAGAGACTGCTCCACTCTCTTCCAGAATGTACGTATGTCAGTCAGATAATTGTGGTTCTGGTGCTTCCTTGTAGGGGCTGTTCGTCTGAACATCCCCTGGTTATTCTTTGAATGTTGTACGGGCTCTTCGGCTTTGTTACCTCAGTTTTGTCTAAAAAGGATAACTTGTTTGTCATATATGATTCTCATAAGTGGGGTTGGCAGTCCTTGAAACAAACGGTATCTCGTCTTCGAGTGGTCATTCACCAGGCGTACATTGCTCAGAGCTGGCTGGTGTGTTCCAGGGTCACGACACTCCGCTCGGGCTGTTGGCGCCGCTTGCAGTATTTACCTTTGCATCTCGAGAAGTGAGCTTTGGGCGCAGGGTGCTTCGTACAACTGCAATGCATTCCCTTCCTGTGAGGACAGCTTTGGGACTTCCACAGTGTTTTCAGTATATTCCCCAGTGGAAGAAGGAGAAGACGGGACACTAGACTTCCTGCCAGTGCTCCTTGTGTATGGTTGTATTCTGTTTATGTGATTTTATTGTTTGTTTGCTGTTATGTCTGTAGTGACGTGTTCTGTCACTTGGTTGGGCGGTATGTTTCCGGCTTTCCTCTTCCCTCTCCGTCTCTCCTTAGGCTTTGTTAAACTCAACTGAGGTCAGGTGGGGTGTAGAGGGAGAGGAGCCATGTTCAAATCTCTTTAAAGTGCCAGGCTCCACAAACCGCCACCTATACCCCAGCATTCCCCAGTGTCCCCCATGCAATCAGAGGAAGGGATTTTACTGCTGAATACCAAAATACTGTTCTTAAGTCTGTGGGATGGAATATAATAACCTTGTGAAGCTGAAAATACTGCAGTACTGTGCATCTACGTCCTGCAGGACAGCCTTATTCTCAGGTGCAATGTATTCACTGCCCAGTGATAAATGTTTCTAATGTAATAAAACTAAAATTGTAAAATCCCTCAGTTGTCGGTTACTATGGGAATTACTGAATATGAAATTTGAGATGACGTGAGCAGTGCTTTAGTATTAAAAGGGAATATTTTGAAATTAAGTGCGTGGTTGTAATATTATAAGCAGTACTTTACGGTGACCTGTCTAGTTATTACAGAATACAACCGAGTAAAACAAGATAACAGCAATTACAGTGCAAGACAATATAGGACAAGTATGAAAAACCAGGGATTAGGTGCCATCAAAGGGAGTATAAGGTAGTGTAAGTAAGAGAAGGAAAGGCACATGAGAAGCCCTGCTCGTGTGAGCTAACAATCTAAAATCTATCTGTGATCCTTGTTGATTGGCTGTGTGCACGTGTTACTGCTCTGTACAGGATATTCGGGAGACAGCTTTAAGACCTTGACTTTCCACTTACAGAAATAATGCTGCATGCAGTTTATAAGTTCTGTAACTTTATACTTGAGAGAACATTCTGATGTGGTTTTATAATTGTTTTCAGAGTGCAGCGCCCCTATGTGTATTTACCCGTTCACTTGTATGGGCAGCTGGTACATCACAAAACTGGGTGTCATCTCTTGGAGGTCCAGGTAAGTAAAACTCGGAGAGAAGTTCTTCTACACTACCTGCGTTTACAATGTCAGAGTTATCAAAATAGGTTTATAAAACAACAAATATATATTTAACAAAGCATAATGAGCTAAAGTTCTCATGACAGCAATGGGTTTTAAGTAGATTAAATGGGTCTGGCCTTTCCAGATGTCGATTACAAATGGCTAATTAAGTCTGAGATGTCAAGGGCTCCTGAAGATTTGCACTGAAACTAATATTATGTTATATAGAATAAGGCCACGCCATGTGTCAGACTGTTTTGTACAATAAGGGTAATAAATGTTAAAGGAGAAGAACTAATTCTTATACATTTAAGGGGGGGGGGGGTATCCAATTGCCCACCAAAAAATTTCACTTGGGAAAAAAATTAGGTATTACCGCAATTTTTGACCAATGATCATTATCAGTCAATCCGATTCTAGCCCATTTTTTTTGTTTTTGTCTTTAGAAAAATTACCTATTTTCGGGTGAAAACACAGAGGATCCGGGATAAGTTCCCAGACTCGTGTTTTTGCGGCTGTGATCGTGAGAATGGGTCATTAATCAGGATTTTATTTTTTCCTTCTACCACGGTCAGGTTGAAAAAAAAAATCCAGATAACTGCCAGTATATGGGGCTACTTGGATTTTCCCCAGGGGATTAATTCACTGGTAATTTGCTTCAGCTAATTGGATATAGCCCTAAAATTCCTTATACGATATCTGTGAACTTATCTGTGAACTACTAATACTGCAGCTTTACTTCTCCAAATCGATGGTTTGGGTTTTAGGTTGCATTGAAGTTTTTATTGCCCATTAATCATTTTATAAATGATTGTATTCTGATCTTTTATTTATATAGTACTGGCATTTTTGTTTTGGTTATTGGGTAATTTCTTTATTATTCCCAAAGTATATAAACACGAGGCATACCAACCTGTTTGGAGGCGCTGACTGTGAGCAATACAGATGGAGCCATGCTCATCTATCCCTTTAATAGGATTAACTGAGCCAGGGCAGTTGGACTTAATCCTCTGCTGTAATGACTTAATCCCCTGCTGTATTGTTCTCTCTGTATTGTATTGCAGCTGAGAACAATAAATGAAAAGTTTATGCTAATAAGGTTTGGTGCACCTAGGCGCTGCAGAGAAGGCTAGATGAGTGAGGCTTCATCTGTATATATAATGCTATGCAGTTAATGAAAATGCTGCACTAAGCCTCTAGTACCAAATTTAGCGCTTTTCCATGTTTCCTGTAGAACGTTGTTCCAGATCTCAGTTACCTGGTTCGATCGCCATCATTAGATAAGTGGGATGGAATCAAACAACTTAAAGGCGCTCTTTGGTCATTGGTAAGAAAAAAATAATAATTCATCATTGGTATAATAGCAAACGTGTGATATTAATATAAAAAGATAGTTCTAAAGGTGTGTACACACGGTGAGATTTCTCCTTGCGATTTTGACTATATAGTCAAAATCGCACGGAAACTTAGTGGAAATCGCAAGGTGTTAGGCAGCTTGCGATACCGGTTTGATCCTGGTGCGCGCTCCCGCGGGGTCGGTATCACAAGGCTAGATAGACTGTGCAGGCAAGTCAATCTTGACTATCTAGTGTACTATCCTAGTACAAAGTATAATCAAAATTGGCACTTAGTCAAAATTGTACATAGTCAAAGTCGAAAGTACAGATAGTCAAAATCTGTGCTATCTGGGTTCTGGGGGAGTTCAAGGGAAATTGCGTAGTCAAAATCGGGCGTAGCAAGGATCTCACCGTGTGTATGCACCTTAATTCACAGATTTATTTATTCCAGATTATATAGTATTTATTTTTTGTTACAATGTTCTAGTTGCCTTTGTGGCTCTGCATGCATTTGAATAAAAATAGTATCACAATCTGCATTTGTCTTGTATATAGTTACAGTAGTCGTAGTTTTTTTTGGGGGGGATTTTTAGTGGTATTACTTTGGATTCGTTATTGTCAATGTTTTGTACACATGACAACAACTAGTGTGTTGATATGCAATGATCCATACTTAGAGATCATCATCCTATTAATGTTTAAAGGGCCTTGCTGTTTTGTTGTAGGTAGATTATCTGTGTAATATATATATCTGGTAAGATATAAACAGGATTTCATTTTAATTTGGCGTCTTTCCCTTTTGTTCGTAGGGTAACATTGGTTCTTCTAACTGGGGTCTTAACTTGCTTCAGGAGGAAAATGTGATACCAGATATTGTTGCACTTGCTCAGCACTGTGAAGTGCTCTCAATACGGGGGTAAGTATCTGGGTTCCCCCACCTCTCCCCGCCTCCCAAATCTCTAGCCGCACTACTTTTAAATAGGCAGCATCTTATTTAGGTTTATTGTTGAAATGACACATTTTGTTTTAATGACTTTGTAAATGTGCAGCAGAAACCAATATAATGCTGGTAACTGAGAGGCAATCATGTTGATAGGAGAATCTGAAATATTACAGTAAGGGTGTACTGCAGGGTCCATTCTCTACAGCAGGGTTTTCTAACGTCGGTTCTCAAGACACACGAACAGTCCAGGTTTTAAGGCTATCCATGCTGTCAAAAATGGTTAAATCAAAAGAACGGAGACACTATTAAAGTCACCTGTACTCAAGTATGGCTACCCATTACACCACTCCGCAGCCACATCACCCACTCGTGTCAAAAAGTCAAAGTCAAAAGGAATAATTCATTTTCTGTTTTCCTAGAACCTGTGCTTATGTTCTTGGTCTGCTTTCCAAAACGAAGCAAGGATGCAATATACTGAAGCAACACAACTGGGATGCGGTGAGGCACAGCCGAAGACACCTGTGGCCGGTTGTTCCAGATGACTTGGAACAAATCTGTAACGAGCTGTCCTCTATACCCAGTACGCTCAGCTTGAACTCCGAGTCGACCAGCTCGCGGCATAACAGCGAGAGCGAATCTGCACTTCCTAGTAAGACCTAATAAGCTTTGCTGTGTATTCTAACTTTTCGTTTGTATTTGCGGTAGTGTTTCTGTTTTTGTATTGGCAACGTCATTGTCTATACAAGCTATATAAGCCCTAACAGTTATATGAGCTATTGTACAATGTAACTTGGCCTTCACCTTTAACATCAGAGTTGTCACTATGAATGGTTAAGAGTTAACGTTAACTGGAGTTTATAGCAGAAAGCGAGTAAAAGCGACACATAACCGCCAGTGTGATTGCTTTTTATAGCTGACAGATTTGTGATTTATTGCAAACTTTTTCAAGGCTCCAACACCTGTGCTATGAGGGGACCTTAGAGCCCTGAAAGTTTGCAACAAAATTCATTATAGTGGCTTTGAGTGTGTCATCTCTAAATTGTTGTTTAAACTTACGGTGTCAATAGGCCTAGAACACATGAGGGTCTGATGCGATACAAGCAATAAAGTTTTTACTACAATAAGGGATTCATAATCATATCAAAGTTTTATCATCTTTCTTTTTTTCCCCTTTTTTTTTCTTTTTTTCTTTTTTTTCTTTTTTAGAATAAAGCTTAAATAGGAGCTCCTACAATTCTAAATTCTCTTGCAGCATGGCTGGGGGACACTGGACCATGGGATTGCAGGTTAGGGCTGGCGATGGCACTTAATGTAAACTGTAGCTGTAAATCCTAAGCCCTTCCCCTCTGCAGCCCCATAATGCCAGTGTTCTTTCGGTGCCTAGGGAGTAGGGCATGTTTTAGCGGGCTGCAGTCCTTTGTTGTAACGTTTTTCAGTTGGGCGGTAAGGCAGCATCAGCTTCCCTTCCCTGGGGGGCAGCTGTTGAACATCCCATGGTCCAGTGTCCCACCAGCCTTGCTGCCAGAGAGAATATTTTTGGAGACACTTACAGCTGAATCCTTTTCTGTTAAGCAGGTTGGGGAACACTGTGTTCCCTCCCTCACGCACAGTCATGTAGGGTTTTGGTTCGTGATAGTCTTTTTCCCTACTGCTTTGTTTTATTATTCTGACAGTGTCACTGAGTTGGTGCGTCTTCTTACCAGACTCTTTTAAAGAAGCACTGACGACATGGGGTTGCAGTGGGGAGGTGCTTAGTTTTAAAGTGTAGTTTAAGCGCCAACTCCAGCCCCAACCTACAATCCAATGGTCCAGTGTCCCCCAGCCTGCTTAAGAGAAAAGGATTCTACGGTGAGTGACCAAAAATCCTATTCTATATCTACTGAAGAAAATCCTATTCTATATCTACTGAAGAAAGTACTTTACATGAGTGTGTGTCCCTTGTAAGTTAATTGGGGGCCATTCCAATGCTTTGAAAAAGTTTTTAAAATGAACTCGCTGCTCTTTAAAACCAGTTTTCTTCAATGAAGGACCAATTTGCAGGTTGTCCCCTTTCACATCTACATCATTACAGAAAGAGACAGTGCCAGAGTCTGTAGAAGGTCAGGTTCACAGACAAGGGACGCTTTCCTTAAATTTAGTGAACAAGTGTTAAATATATATTATTACAAATGGTAGAAAGCAGAATTGTCATCTTACACTTCTGCAATGTCTATCGTAACAATGGCTGCTGCAGCGCGTAGGACGGCAAACTAGTTGAACACCTGTAGTTATTAATCTACTAAACATGCTTTTCACATAAAACTGCTCACTCTGAACTAACATGGTTCATACTTTCCTCCCCTACACAGGCATGTTCATCATTGAGGACGATCGTTACGGTAATTCTTCTACTAGCCCCTTCTTTTTCACAGAGGACACTGAGCAAACATTCTACGACAAACCTCTAAAGGACAAGGACCGAAGCCCCTTCACGCTTCTTGCACAAAGCAAGTTTGTTAAAAATCGTTTTTTAAATTCATTGACTCTGCCAAGTAAGAAGTTTCGGAGCAGCAGCAGTAGCGACCCCAAAACCAATAAACTCTTTGCGGAAACCAAACCGGGGTTGAGGCGGAACCGAACGGTCACCGAGCCCTGCTCGAATTCCGAGTTCAACTCCATGGATAGTTTAGGTTCCGTGTTCAAAGTTCCCAAAATAAACACCATCCGCTTGGATACTTCTGTCAGTAAACACATAGACGACAACGGCAGCACACCCAGTATTACAGAAAATGATCTCAAGCTTCCAAAAAGCCTAGGGAACGAGAACCACAGAGACCACGCGAGCAGAGAGAGGCTAATAGGCGACGGCACCACGAATACACACTTCAAGAGCCGTAGCCTAAGCTTCAATACAGACACCACAACGAGTGGTATAAGCTCTATGAGTTCTAGCCCTTCCAGAGAGACTGTGGGAATAGACACTACAAACCTCGATACCGACTGTGGGAGCTTGAGTACAGTCATAAGCACCAAAACAGTCAAACCCAGCCTGCCATCTATGCTGCACCCCAATCACTTACCCCTTTCAAAGTCTAACTCTGTGTCCTTGGCCCCTCTGGGCTCTTTCCATACACTTCCTCGGAGGGCGCAGTCTCTCAAGGCACCTTCCATTGCTGCCATAAAGACTTTAGCAGATTATAACTTTAGCTATACAAGTTCGCGAGATGCTTTCGGCTACGCTACACTGAAACGGCTACAGCAGCAGCGGATGCATCCTTCATTGTCGCATTCAGAAGCTTTGGCTTCTCCAGCCAAAGATGTGCTCTTCACCGATACCATAACCATGAAGACGGGAAGCTTAGACTCCAGACTAACATCAAGCAGGTATGTGTCTACATGTATAAAATGCATACATCTATCTATGTATGTATGGGTCTAAAATAGTACTGGAGGGCATAGTTACTGCATGAAGGGTCTTATGGACTCGTACTTCATCTCTTAAATGTCTGGTATGTTTGCTCTGAGTATCCAGTAACTGGTATTTAGCATTTCAAAAGGATATTTACATTCAGAGGGGTTTTTTTGTGTTTTTCTTGAAATTTTTTAAACTATCCCTATTGGTCGTTTCAAATGGATGCACTTAAATACTCATTACTGGTAATTACACATGGATCTAAGATCTCTTTCTGGATCACAAGTGTGGAGTTTAATAGTAGGATAATTACTGTAATGTGCCCTCAGTAACACATTGCGATCTTAGAACAGCTATATTTACTTACTACTCACAATTACCAGTGGACAATCTGGATCTCCAAATTTGGTGGGCCACCATATGATTTCTAGTAGTGGAAGCCACACGTGCAGTTGTACAGTCTACAAAGGGTGTGGATCATTGGGTTGACCAGAAATAGGTTGACTCCATTTGGTCGACATGCCGTAAGTCGACTGTATAAATTGACTGGCAACCTATCGTCCGGAACTCGTTTGCAGGACACAAGTAATTTTCTATCCATACTGAATGCAGACCTAAATGGTGACTCCTTCCTCCTGATCTGTGGCCCTTGTTCTCCTGGCAGGTTCATGAAGGCATTAAGTTACGCCTCCCTAGATAAAGAAGACTTGCTGAGTCCGATAAACCAAAACACTCTCCAACGTTCCTCTTCTGTCCGCTCCATGGTGTCCAACGCAACCTATGGCAGCTCAGATGACTATATCGGGTTAGCTTTGCCAATGGATATCAATGATATGTTTCAGGTAATTTCTGTTCCCTTCAATTGGTTTTATATGGCGAAACTGTTTTCACACCTGTTGCTATAATAGTGCTTGATTAGATTAAGTTATATAGGATGAATTAATTTATCTATATTACCTGGCTAGCTATGTATTAATCCTTAAAGCTACGCTTCATATGTTGCACCTGTACTAATGGTTCATGTCCGAGTCCCCTTATCCCCTTCAGTGGGGATCAGTGATTGCTCCTGCTTGTTTCATGTGCGTGTGCACCTACCAGCACTGTAACAGTGTGCGTGACATTTAATGCTGTGAGACGTAACTGTCTTTAATGATTTTGCAGGTTAAGGAAACTCCTTATTTTCAGAAGACGATGATGCCTTTAAGTGAAGAGTATGCTCCTAAATTGTTTGCACCCGAAGTAGGAGGTACATTGATAATTCTGTGTGGTCTGTCAGGGTTACAGGACTTCCTCCTTTGATAAAGTATAAAACACACAGAGACTTGGTAAACTTCATACACGGAGGGTAAACCTGATTCTTGGAGAAGAGTACACTATCACAGCAAAGAGAGACTACACCATGACAACTTAAGATAGAGCGCCACCTACTGTCCCTCAAGTATAGTTTTTAAAGTAATACTTGGACTGTATACTCTAGCTGACTAGAATGGAAAGCTATGTCTGCTACTTGGTTAAAAACCTGATCATGTTTGATATTTAACGTGGGGGTATGGGCTGGGCAGAGACAGACGACTACAAGCCCCTTGCAGATCGAGAATCCGGTACTAAGTTACCAGTTATATACACTTTACTAGAGAGTGAGTCTAAGTAACGATTATGGGTAACGATTGAAAATAGACAATTAACAAAGAATCCATAATGGTGGACTCCTGTTTTAAATAGTTTTTACTAGATGACTTTCCCTAAGATCAATTATTGTATACTGACACAATGCACAAACCCAGAACTATACACAACCATATAATGGAACATTCAGTAGATATTCGCATTATTGCAATAATGTTGGAAATAATCTATTGGCAATACATTGTCATAGTAACAGTCTGTACTTTTCTATGGTAGTCTGTGTTTTTAGTGTTTATTTATCTACTTTGCTCCAGGTAGTACAGGATCTGGGGTTAAAAGCCCGTACCAGGCATTACGGCAGCAATTCAGTATTACTGAAATAATGAACTCCAGTCGCTCGGATGCTTCCCAATTCCTAGAAAACATGGAAGACACCGGCCTGCAGGAGCACACGAATGATAACTGCCTGTACTGCGTGGGTAGCCAGATAACGGGTTACAATCACGGTAACCTGTTAAACGACTATAGTCGTTTAGGTAGGTTTCTCTTTAAACTTTCTAATTTTGATAACGTTGGTGTAAATATAGCGTCTTGACATGCGCAGGCCACCAAGGAGATACAGTAATTCTCCAAATTGTTACAGATTCTCCAAATCTGTCATGGCTGCATACAGTATGTCAAGTATACTGTTCACCACCAGAAACCACCGACTTGTTTATAGTCAAGATTGATAACGCCTAAGTAAACAAATATTAAATATTACACAATGCTGGGATTCACATGAAAGCTGCAATTAGGTCCAGGGTGGAGTCAGAAGGGAGATTCCTGACTCTTATGTGGTCCGCTGACTGTCTGATTATGTAATGATCTTGGGAACCACCAAATTTGAGGATCCCGAATGCCTGCTGACACTTGTGGTTCCTTTAAAAAAAAGTAGTATTGACATCTTTGGCTTTAAAAGTGGAAAGCAGTGTAATTCAACATAATGTTTAGTGCTTTTTGCTGCATTTTTATGGGAGTGCAACCCTTTAAAATGTATTTTTAGTAAAACTGCTTCCACCAGTTTCAGTGTACAGTATTTAAACCCTCCAACGTGTCCACCAGGTACATACTTTCTGCTCCCGGACTTACCTCTTAACTTCTGATTTCAGTCACCCATGTTAAAATCACCCTTCTCATCAATAAACTAGTTCAGCACAGGTGACTACAATCATAAATGGGGTGGGAAGTACAGGGAGAGAGAATGAAGATGATGGGGGAGGAGCAGCCTGCACCACCGTAGGAATGAATGTGCCATCACTTTATTGTCATTGCTTCATGCATTTACCCCACATCATTGGGCTTTTACAGATACTATTGTGGTGTTAAAGGGTAACTTGACATCAAAAATTCTCTAAATATGATTTTGCATGGTTAGAATCCTGAAGCTGGGTATACCACCACATCCAGGGGTAACTCCTGATACTTGGAATAGGCTTTCTGCCCTCAGTTGGCATTATTAATACTCGGACATGCCTGCTGGTGTCATTTGGCAAGCATGTAATGAGCCGGCCCTGCTTAGCAACTATGGTATCCATAGTAACTATACACTGTTTCCATGGTTACATGTTGCTATCATCTCCGCCAAACTAAAACCAATGGCAACCACTGACACGTCTGAGCTTTGCAATTTCTCCTTTAGGGATGACATTCTGTTACAAAAACCAGGACTTATTCTAGTATGTATATCGTGGTGTACAGTAGTAATGATTTATATTTTATTTTTTGATCATGTGTTTTAATAGAGATACTCTTGAATTCTTACACTGCAGCAGGTACTCCCCACAGTAATGGGTGTAGCGTCTCAATAGCTGTATCTAGACTGCTTTTTTAAAATGGAGAAATCCCATTGTAAAATTGACTGAAGACTTAGAGGAAACACAGAAAATGTAACATGAGAACAATAAGCATTATAGAACTTCAGATATGGACCGTATTAAACTTTAGTGTCATTTCAAAATTCTTTAGGAAAAGAGATTTATGTGTCAAATTCATTGTATAAACTGGATATGGCTGACCTTATAGGTTATTGAGCGGCAGTATCACAACACACAGGAATCTTGCCTATATGTCACTCACATATACACTCCCAGCAGTAGCCGGGTCTGACACTTTTCTCATAGGTCAAAGGGTTAAGCTAGCTACACACTAATCCGTTGTTTCACATTTATGTTGTATAAAGACAGTGGGGCAGATGTATTAAACCTGGAGATCGCATAAGGAAGTGATAAACCAGTGATAAGTTCTGGTGGTAAATGCACCAGCCAGTCAGCTCCTGTCAATTTGCATATTGGAGCTGATTGGCTGGTGCGTTTATCACCTTGCACTTATCACTGATTTATCACTTCCTTATGCCTTCTCCAGGTTTAATACATCTGCCCCACTGTCTTTATACAACATAAATGTGAAACAACGGATTAGTGTGTAGCTAGCTTAACCCTTTGACCTATGAGAAAAGTGTCAGACCCGGCTACTGCTGGGAGTATACATCTGCCCCTGTGTCTGGTTTCAGGTGTCATTACATACAACCTCGACTCTCTATAAGTCCCATTCTTTGAAGCCATAAAGAGACTTTTCTCTATGGAAGAGCACAACATTCAATAGCTGCCATTCAATGTTCCACTTAAAAGAAATGGGGGGGCGTGGAAGGGGAGGAGAACCCCTCTGGTGTAACCGGATACCTAAAGCCGGTCGCCTTATTGCACTGACTTGCAGCTGGATTACCCAGTCCATCCATTCTTGTCATATATACAGTAGCTGTACAGTCATGTACGGACTCATCCTTTCCTGGGTTGTAAGCATAAAGCACAATACATCTAGATGCGTATATAGTGGTTGGGTAGTAACAGGGTGGACTGTGGTGAGAATCCCTGATCCAGAGGAATAATGGTTTCATTTGGTACATAAAGGGCGGTATTCAAATAATTTATCACACCCAATCTCCATTAAAGCACATATTGTGCCCATAGTATCAGCTCTAGCTGCGTAACGGGTTGGGTGCCCTCGCAACCGCAGGGGTAGCGAACTGAAATGATTATACCATGCCCATCAGCAGACACAGAATGGGCGTGGAAGGTGGTGAAAAGAATTGAATACCGCTCAAAGTATTTCTTTATTATTCTATTTTGGTGCTTTATTCATTATCCATTTCACTCACATTTAGCCTTTCCTGCCATTTTATTCCCAGACTTTCCTGACATTCCATATTCTGACTGGTGTGCACATACCATCCCCAATCATTTAGAGGTGGTGTCCCATTCTTCAAAGTATTCTGGAATTTCAGGGTGTAGCGATGGTGGTTCCCAGTGCTCTGCAAGCAGTACCAAGAGTACGGAGCTAGTCCTCGGTAAGTAATCACCAAATATATTGTTGTTTTTCCAGAGTTATGTAGCCAACTGGAGAAATCCTTCTTTTTATCCAGCACTGCTGTCATTCAGTAGCACGCATAGATCGGCATTTTGTCCTATTTAGAAGGGTCTCATTATT
Organism: Pseudophryne corroboree; assembly: GCF_028390025.1. Classification (NCBI taxonomy): domain Eukaryota; kingdom Metazoa; phylum Chordata; class Amphibia; order Anura; family Myobatrachidae; genus Pseudophryne; species Pseudophryne corroboree. The sequence continues at coordinate 87,330,877 of NC_086444.1, read as the reverse complement.
TAATGTAAGAAATTGCCATTTCTTTACCCCTATGGGCGGATACATGTGAGAGATAGCTCCTACTCACCGGCCAAGAGTCTCAGCCAATCAGATTTATTTGTAGGTAGTTCCTGTGAGTAACCCGGGTGCCGATTTTATCCTAACCAGCAAGGGGTAGAATACACCCAGGGACTCACTCCAGTGGTTTGAGGCCTGTATAAGCCAATCAGGGTGTTGGGTTTGAGCCAAGTCCCAGAGCTTTATAGGATTCCATAAAGTATATTTTTAATTTATTGGTGCCTAAGCATGGAGCAGAGCGATTTAAAAGGTCAGCTGACCCCTCTGGGGTAGATCAGGAGAAGCCCTCACGCCAGTGCTGCCACCTCTGCTTTCTGTACAACCTGCAGGTAATGTGTGGTAATATCTCCCCGCTAGCTTGGATGTTCCCTTCTGCTGTTTTGCACTGGGGTATCCTGTGTACATTTTTTTATATATTGCTATAACCACCATCTAAAATAGGGGGGCAGATTTTTTTTTATGGTGTTTTTTAAGCTATGTGTATATGCACACATCCGAGTGTCTCTTAAATGATGGCTCGGCATGCATTTGCACATGTGGGGGCCTGTATTGTGCATATGTGTACAGGCTCCCATCAGAATGCCACAGACATGGCTGTTGTGTATCACTGCTCAGAATCTTGTGGTTGTGGGCTATAGCCAGGACTGTCCCCATGACTGCTAAGGTGCCCTGAGTCAGAGATAAATATGATGACATCCTTTAACTCCTGCAAGTATACACCGTGGACTCTCATTGACCACAAGAGTTCTCTCTGCAGGAATAGTTTCTCTCTATCACCACTCATAGCCACTAGCATTACTCTCCAAACACCTGTCAGAGAAGATAACACTATGGGCTCATTCGCACTTGTCCGCAGTCGGTGCACTTTCTAGTCGCTCGCTAACTGCTTAAGACAGCATCATTGTATGAGCTTGTTCCTACAGCTGTATTATTACATTTGTTTATAATATAAGAATATGTCACAACCTCTTATGCGTTAACATTACAGTGGATTATATTGGTTGAAGTGTATAGAATATAAGTGAACAATCATCACTACTTGGAATGCGCACATTCATTTTCATTCCTTTCTACCATTTTCCTGAGCCGAATGAGCCAAGAGTGCTTCTCTTTACAGCACTGATTGTATTATTCTATGCAGGTGTGTAATGTACATGTGTTACCTTATGCCCTAAAGTAAAGGAGAGATTTTAACTATGAGAGATTTTGACTGAGTGTTTTCCCTTGAACTGGCAGTAGGAGATTTTGACTAACTTTACCAGCGATTTTGGCTATGGGAGATTTTGGCTAACTCATTTTAGCAAGGGGATGCTTTTTCTTTTCCAGCGACCTAGACAAAATCGATTTGCCTGCACAGTCTATTTTTAGCAGCGATAGAGACCTGGCGGGGATACGCATCACTATCGCTGGCTGTGTACAGAGAGATATGCACTAACTTTCTGAGCAATTTTGACACTAAAGCAGTGGTTTCCAAACTTTTTTGAATCACGGCGCCCTAGAGTATCAGAATTTTTTTCACGGCACCCCTAGGCCAAACATTTCTTATTGAGAAATTTAGAAAGAAATATTACATTAAGTAGATTGCGTTTATATGTCATCCTTGGGGTCAGTTGTGTGGTGAGGGACAAGATTTGCTTCTGTTTGGCCACATATTCTATGATTGGTAGCCACCAGCACTGGTTTTGCCTATTATATTGACCATGAATAACTTGAATTGGTCCTGGACCACCAACCCAGGGCACCCCTGCAAGTGTCCCGAGGCACCCCAGGGAGCCACGGCACACAGTTTGGGAACCTCTGCACTATAGTCAAAATCGCTCAGCTATATCGCTCTGTGTGTATGGACCTTAAGAGGTACTACAGTTACTCTCCCAGTTACACAGTAATGTCCCTATATATGAGATCTCTGTGCATACAGATAGTGTCCATCCACATCTAGCCACCCTGCACGTTTAACAGCCCTTCTAATCACACCATGCCATGGCGAGACTTGGTCGCGCCAAGTGTCTTTTTGTGTGTCTTTTTCCATTAATATGTGTCTTAGTCACAAAACGCGACTAGGACGCACAAGCAGCTTATGCTGTTTAGAATGATATGCTGCATGCCTATATTCTGCATCTGCAGCTATTTCTTTTTCATCCACTAGGGGTCACTGGAGTACTCTTGGGATATTGACGGCTTTAGCAGAACAAAGGCACTGAATATTTAAATTTAGTAACTCTCCTCCCCTCCATATTCCCAGAGTACCTCAGTGTTTTTTCTGTGCTCATAGTAGCAACAGGCACGACTGCTAGCTCTGCAGCACTTATACTTATTTTCTCTGACGTCCTAGTGGATGCTGGGAACTCCGTAAGGACCATGGGGAATAGCGGGCTCCGAAGGAGGCTGGGCACTCTAGAAAGATTTATGACTACCTGGTGTGTACTGGCTCCTCCCACTATGACCCTCCTCCAAGCCTCAGTTAGATTTTGTGCCCGGCCGAGGTTGGATGCACACTAGGGGCTCTCCTGAGCCCTTAGAAAGAAAGTATAGATTTAGGTTTTTTATTTTCAGTGAGACCTGCTGGCAACAGGCTCACTGCAGCGAGGGACTAAGGGGAGAAGAAGCGAACTCGCCTGCTTGCAGCCGGATTGGGCTTCTTAGGCTACTGGACACCATTAGCTCCAGAGTGATCGACCGCAGGCCCAGTCCTTGGTGTTCGGTCCCGGAGCCGCGCCGCCCTCCTCCTTACAGAGCCAGAAGCAAGAAGAGGTCCGGAAAAACGGCGGCAGAAGACATCAGTCTTCACCAAGGTAGCGCACAGCACTGCAGCTGTGCGCCATTGCTCCTCATACACACTTCATACTCCGGTCACTGAGGGTGCAAGGCGCTGGGGGGGGCGCCCTGAGAAGCAATAATAACACCTTGGCTGGCAAAAATTCCACAATATATAGTCCCAGAGGCTATATATGTGGAAAATACCCCTGCCAGAATATGGAAAAAAGCGGGATAATAGTCCGCGGAAAAGGGGCGGAGCTATCTCTCACAGCACACTGGCGCCATTTCTCCTTCATAGATCCGCTGGAAGGAAGCTCCCTGGCTCTCCCCTGCAGTCTACACTACAGAACAGGGTAAAAACAGAGAGGGGGGGCACTAAATTTAGGCGCAGTATATAATATATAGAAAAAGCAGCTATAGGGGACATAACTCAGTTAGTCCATGCATTATATAGCGCTCTGGTGTGTGCTGGCATACTCTCACTCTGTCCCCCCAAAGGGCTTTTGTGGGTCCTGTCCTCATTCGGAGCATTCCTTGTGTGTGTGCGGTGTGTCGGTACGGCTGTGTCGACATGTTGATGAGGATAATGATGTGGAGGCGGAGCAGATGCCTTTAGAAGGGATGTCACCCCCTGCGGGGCAGACACCTGAGTGGATGAGCTTATGGAAAGTAATGAGTGCACGTATAGACTCCTTACATAAGAAAATTGACGACATGCCAAATGTGGGACAGCCGACTTCTCAGCTCGTGCCTGCCCAGGCGTCGCTTGGGTCGTCAGGGGCTCTAAAACGCCCGCTACCGCAAGCAGACCCAGATGTCGACACTGATACTGACACCAGCGTCGACGACGATGAGTCTAACCTGATGCCCACTAAGGCCATTCACTGCATGATTGAGGCAATGAAAGAGGTGTTACACATTTCTGATATAACTACAGGTACCACTAAAAAGGGTATTATGTTTGGAGAGAAAAAACTACCCGTAGTTTTTCCCCCATCAGATGAATTAAATGAAGTGTGTGAAGAAGCGTGGGCTTTCCCTGATAAAAAATTGGTAATTCCTAAGAAGGTACTAATGGCATTCCCTTTCCCGCCAGAGGATAGGTCACGTTGGGAAACACCCCCCAGGGTGGATAAAGCGCTCACACGTTTGTCTAAAAAGGTGGCACTACCGTCTCCGGATACGGCCGCCCTCAAGGAACCTGCTGATAGAAAGCAGGAGGCGATCCTGAAGTCTGTATATACACACTCAGGCATTATACTTAGGCCAGCTATTGTGTCAGCTTGGATGTGCAGTGCTGCCGCTGCGTGGTCAGATAAACTGTCAGAAAATATTGACACATTAGACAGAGACACGATCCTGTTAACCACAGACCATATAAAAGACTCAGTCTTATATATGAGAGATGCACAGAGGGAAATCTGCCGACTGGCATCTAAAGTAAGTGCATTGTCCATTTCTGCTAGGAGATGCTTATGGACTCGCCAGTGGACAGGAGATGCAGATTCTAAAAAGCACATGGAAGTGTTGCCATATAAGGGTGAGGAATTATTTGGGGATGGTCTCTCGGACCTGGTTTCCACAGCAACGTCTGGGAAGTCAGCATTTTTACCCCATGTCCCCTCACAGCCTAAGAAGGCGCCGTTTTATCAGGTTCAGTCCTTTCGGACCCAGAAAAACAGGCGTGGAAAAGGCGGGTCCTTTCTGTCCAGAGGCAGAGGTAGGGGAAAAAGGCTGCAACAAACAGCAGGTTCCCAGGAGCAAAAGTCCTCCCCCGCTTCTTCTTCCAAGTCCGCCGCATGACGGTGGGGCTCCACAGGCGGAGCCAGGTACGGTGGGGGGTCGCCTCAAGAATTTCAGCGATCAGTGGGCTCGCTCACAGGTGGATCCCTGGATCCTGCAAATAGTATCTCAGGGGTACAAACTGGAATTCGAGGCGTCCCCACCCCACCGGTTCCTAAAATCTGCCTTGCCGATTGCTCCCTCAGACAGGGAGGCGGTGCTAGCGGCAATTCACAAGTTGTATTCCCAGCAGGTGATAATCAAGGTACCCCTACTTCAACAAGGCCGGGGTTATTATTCCACACTATTTGTGGTACCGAAACCGGACGGTTCGGTGAGACCCATTTTAAATTTAAAATCCTTGAACACGTACATAAAAAAATTCAAGTTCAAGATGGAATCGCTCAGGGCGGTTATTGCAAGCTTGGACGAGGGGGATTACATGGTATCCCTGGACATCAAGGATGCTTACTTGCATGTCCCCATTTACCATCCTCACCAGGAGTACCTCAGATTTGTGGTACAGGATTGCCATTACCAATTCCAGACGCTGCCGTTTGGCCTGTCCACGGCACCGAGGGTATTTACCAAGGTTATGGCGGAAATGATGATACTCCTTCGAAAAAAGGGAGTTTTAATTATCCCGTACTTGGACGATCTCCTAATAAAAGTGAGGTCCAAGGAACAGTTGTTGGTGGGAGTAGCACTATCTCAGGAGGTGCTGCACCAGCACGGCTGGATTCTGAATATCCCAAAGTCACAGCTGGTTCCGACGACACGGCTACTGTTCCTGGGTATGATTCTGGATACAGTCCAGAAGAAAGTGTTTCTCCCGGAGGAGAAAGCCAGGGAGTTGTCATCTCTAGTCAGAGACCTCCTGAAACCAAAACAGGTATCAGTGCATCGCTGCACACGGGTCCTGGGAAAGATGGTGGCTTCTTACGAAGCAATTCCCTTCGGCAGGTTCCATGCCAGAATCTTTCAGTGGGACCTGTTGGACCAGTAGTCCGGATCGCATCTTCAAATGCATCGCTTAATAACCCTGTCTCCAAGAACCAGGGTGTCTCTACTGTGGTGGCTGCAGAGTGCCCATCTTCTAGAGGGCCGCAGGTTCGGCATACAGGACTGGGTCCTGGTGACCACGGATGCCAGCCTTCGAGGCTGGGGGGCAGTCATACAGGGAAGAAACTTCCAAGGACTATGGTCGAGTCAGGAGACTTCCCTTCACATAAATATTCTGGAACTAAGGGCCATCTACAATGCCCTAAGTCAAGCAAGATCCCTGCTCCTACACCAGCCGGTGCTGATCCAGTCAGACAACATCACGGCAGTCGCTCATGTAAATCGACAGGGCGGCACAAGAAGCAGGATGGCGATGGCAGAAGCCACAAGAATTCTCCGATGGGCGGAGAATCATGTACTAGCACTGTCAGCAGTGTTCATTCCGGGAGTGGACAACTGGGAAGCAGACTTCCTCAGCAGACACGACCTCCACCCGGGAGAGTGGGGACTTCACCCAGAAGTCTTCCAGATGCTGGTAAACCGTTGGGAAAAACCACAGGTGGACATGATGGCGTCCCGTCTCAACAAAAAGTTAAAAAGATATTGCGCCAGGTCAAGGGACCCTCAGGCGATAGCTGTGGACGCTCTAGTGACACCGTGGGTGTACCAATCGGTTTATGTGTTCCCTCCCCTGCCTCTCATTCCAAAGGTATTGAAATAATAAGAAAGCGAGGAGTAAACACGATTCTCGTGGTTCCGGATTGGCCAAGACGAGCGTGGTACCCGGAACTTCAAGAGATGCTCTCAGAGGACCCGTGGCCTCTACCGCTCAGACAGGACCTGTTACAGCAGGGGCCCTGTCTGTTCCAAGACTTACCGCGGCTGCGTTTGACGGCATGGCGGTTGAACACCGGATCCTAAAGGAAAAGGGTATTCCGGAAGAAGTCATTCCTACGCTTATTAAGGCCAGGAAAGATGTTACGACAACGCATTATCACCGCATATGGCGGAAATATGTTGCATGGTGCGAGGCCAATAAGGCCCCAACAGAGGAATTTCAACTAGGTCGATTTCTGCATTTCCTGCAAGCAGGAGTGGATATGGGCCTAAAACTAGGCTCCATTAAAGTACAGATCTCGGCTCTGTCGATTTTCTTTCAAAAAGAACTAGCTTCAGTACCTGAAGTTCAGACATTTGTAAAAGGAGTGCTGCATATTCAGCCCCCATTTGTGCCTCCTGTGGCACCTTGGGATCTCAACGTGATGTTGAGTTTCTTAAAATCACATTGGTTTGAGCCACTAAAAACCGTGGATCTGAAATATCTCACGTGGAAAGTGGTCATGTTATTAGCCTTGGCTTTAGCCAGGCGAGTGTCAGAATTGGCGGCTTTATCATGTAAAAGCCCTTATCTGATTTTCCATATGGATAGGGCAGAGTTGAGGACTCGTCCCCAATTTCTCCCTAAGGTGGTGTCAGCGTTTCACCTGAACCAGCCTATTGTGGTGCCGGCGGCTACTAGTGAATTGGAGGACTCCAAGTTGCTAGACGTTGTCAGGGCCCTGAAAATATATGTTTCCAGGACGGCTGGAGTCAGAAAATCTGACTCGCTGTTTATCCTGTATGCACCCAACAAGCTGGGTGCTCCTGCTTCTAAGCAGTCTATTGCTCGCTGGATTTGTAGTACAATTCAGCTTGCACATTCTGTGGCAGGCATACCACAGCCAAAATCTGTAAATGCCCATTCCACAAGGAAGGTGGGCTCATCTTGGGCGGCTGCCCGAGGGGTCTCGGCTTTACAACTTTGCCGAGCAGCTACTTGGTCAGGGGCAAACACGTTTGCAAAATTCTACAAATTTGATACCCTGGCTGAGGAGGACCTGGAGTTCTCTCATTCGGTGCTACAGAGTCATCCGCACTCTCCCGCCCGTTTGGGAGCTTTGGTATAATCCCCATGGTCCTTACGGAGTTCCCAGCATCCACTAGGACGTCAGAGAAAATAAGAATTTACTCACCGGTAATTCTTTTTCTCGTAGTCCGTAGTGGATGCTGGGCGCCCATCCCAAGTGCGGATTGTCTGCAATACTTGTAAATAGTTATTGTTAACTAAAGGGTTATTGTTGAGCCATCTGTTGAGAGGCTCAGTTGTTTTTCATACTGTCAAACTGGATATAGTATCACGAGTTGTACGGTGTGATTGGTGTGGCTGGTAAGAGTCTTACCCGGGATTCTAAATCCTTCCTTATTATGTCAGCTCGTCCGGGCACAGTGTCCTAACTGAGGCTTGGAGGAGGGTCATAGTGGGAGGAGCCAGTGCACACCAGGTAGTCATAAATCTTTCTAGAGTGCCCAGCCTCCTTCGGAGCCCGCTATTCCCCATGGTCCTTACGGAGTTCCCAGCATCCACTACGGACTACGAGAAATAGAATTACCGGTGAGTAAATTCTTATTTTTTATTTAATTTTTTTTTACTTTTTCTTAACTTTATGCACATCCCTTCCCCCCTTCCAAAAGGCGTGGGTCTGGGATAGTGAAAGCTGCTACAAGCAGCTGCTGGCGTGTCGGTCCTCACTACAGAGCACCCTCACAGCCAAGGCAGAACATCCTGCAGGACAGGCTGGACGGAGCTTGCAGAAGAAGCCCCGTCATAGCCCTCACCACAGGCGTCCAGGTATGTTGGGGGACGGGGCAGTCAGCTCACGCTGCCGCCCCACTGTGTGGGGAACAAGTTACTGTGCGCGCCAATGCTCCCTGATCACTGCCGGCCGCCGCCGCTGGTTTGTGTACAGCGTCCCGCAGAGCCGCCCGCCGCTACACACACGCCGCTCACAGCGCAACCCGCTACGGCTCCCGGCACCCGCGCCCCGGTAACCGCTACGATGTCGGCCCACAGCACCGCTATACAGAGCGCTCCCCGGCTCCCTGCACCAGATCTCCGGACACTGTATAACGGTACACGGAGCACAGGGGGGGGAGTCTCCTCACAGCAGCGCGGCTGCAAAGGGGGGGAGATAACATAGGAAAGGCTGCTGGCTTGTGGTAGAGTTGCATAGGCTATTAAGCCTATGTTAACAGGGTTGTTTTTTCTTAACATGTTAGTTACAGATTATAGACTATATATATATATATATATATATATATATATATATATGGGTTTTACCTGAACTGTGATTAGTGTAAGCATGGCATGGCGGCCATTTTAACCATGCTTCCTGTTCAATCCTGTTTCTCTTTCAGTTTGGAAGATCCTGCCCTACAACACTACTCCACCGGATGGCGCAGGGGTGTTAGTGGGAATTTGGGATCAGGTTTCATATAGAACTGGCCACGTGCACTGCACTGCGGCCATATATATATATTATACACACCTTAGTAACAATTTTACTGAGTCGTGCAAGTGTCTGTCTTTGTATATTGTATTGTCTGTCTGCATAATGAGTAAGGCACCAGCAAAAACTAAAAAGCAGTTTCACTGCAATGTCTGTAACAGTGTGTTACCGGATGGATCTACCACATGTACAGTATGTTTTGTGAATTCAGCTACAAATACAATTTCCGCTCCGGTCTCGAAGCCGGTTTCATCCCCGGACCCTCCATGGGCAAGGCTAGCAGATGTCATGGTTGGGTTGCAATCAGAATTGGCCGCCGCTCGACGCGAGCGGGAAGCGGCAAGATCTGAGTCTCGGGTGAGACCGCTAGAACTACCGGAGTGGTCTCAACCTTGCCAAAGGTACAAGTCCACTTTGGGTAGAAGGGATAAATTTAATTTGTCTTATGATTTACCAGTTTCTGCTATGTTGCATTCTGACGATTCTATGCCACACCTCACTGCGCAAGATGAGGGTGAGGAGGGCGAATTAGACCAACAGATAGTGAAGATTTTGACAGCCCAGGCATTGATAATCTCATCAGGGCAGTGCGTCCGTCTCTGAAGTTTACAGAGACGGAGGAGCCTCTGACAAATGATGAAGTCGTCTTTACTAAGCGACAAAGATCTCCAATGTGTTTTCCTGTTTCGGAATCTCTTAATAAGATGTTAGTAGAAACACGGAAGAATCCGGATAAACGGTTTTCTATACCTCGCCGATTTAAGTAGAGTTACCCGTTTCCAGAGTTTGTGACATCTACATGGGAGAATCCGCCAATGGTGAATTCGTCTGTGTCAAAACTTACAAAGAAATTAACCATACCAGTACCAACTGCTACTACGCTTAAAGACCCTTCAGACCGTAAATAGAAGCTATGCTAAAGTCCATGTATATAGCAGCAGGAGTGTTGCTTAGACCTGGGTTGGTTGGTATTTGGGTAACTAAGGCGCTAATGGTATGGATAACAGAACTCAAGTTTGCCCTACATGACGATCACCTTATACATGTCGCTGATCAAATTTATGAATCTGCTGATTATCTATGTACAGCTTCTACTGATGTCTGTCAGCTCAGTTTATCGCCTTTCATCGTTGCTAGTTACGGCACGACGAGCACTCTGGCTGCGTTCTTGGCAAACGGAGGCAGAGGTCAAAAGAGGTATAGAGGCGTTACCTTACGGTGGCGAGAAGTTGTTTGGTTCTGAATTGGACAAATGGATTTCTGAGGCCACGGGAGGAAAGTCTGTTTTCCTACCATTGCCTCCACCGGTACCTAGGCGGAAATACTCTGGCCCGGCGTTCAAATCCTTTAGACCTCAGCCCTTTCGAGGCCGTGGTAGAGGAACAGCCACGCCTGGTAGACGAGGTCGAGGACGTGGCTTTCAACAAACCAATACCAGTCGTCAGGACGCTAAGGTCACCGACAAGCCAGTGGCATGACTGGCTCCCAGCCCATCTCGGATCTCCAATTGTGGGAGCCCGCCTTCAGACGTTCCATTTGGCGTGGTTCCAGACATCCACAGATGGGTGGATCCGCAATTTAGTGTTAAAAGGTTACAAAATAGAGTTCGACTGTCTCCCGCCACTGCGGTTTTTCAAGACGGGACTGCCTGTGTCGGACGACAAGAGGGCGGTTCTGCAAATTGCCATTCAGTCTCTGCTGGATTCAGCAGTTTTGATTCCGGTCCCTGTACACCAACAAGGTCAGGGTTATTATTCCAGTCTGTTTGTGGTACCAAAGCCGGATGGCTCGGTCAGGCCAATATTGAACTTGAAGGGCCTCAATCAGTACGTCACTTACTACAGATTCAAGATGGAATCTCTGCGGTCAGTAATTGCAGGTTTAGAGCCACAGGAATTCATGATTGCGCTGGATCTCAAGGATGCGTACTTACACATTCCGATTTGGCCACCTCATCAGAGGTTCTTGCGTTTTGCGATACGGCATAACCATTACCAGTTTCAGGCTCTACCGTTTGGCCTCTCGTCAGCACCTCGGGTATTCACCAAAGTAATGTCTGTGATGATAGCTCATCTCAGATCCCTGGGAGTGATAATAGTTCCGTACTTGGACGATTTGCTCATCAAAGCTCCGTCTCAACAGATGCTCCTCCAACATGCGTTGCTAACGTACAATGTACTAGTTTAGCACGGTTGGATTGTCAACTTCAAGAAATCACATCTGATTCCATCTCAACAACTTCAATTCCTAGGTATGATTCTCGATACGGTAGATCAAAGAATTTACCTACCAGAACAGAAAGTACAGATTATTCGTCATCTGGTACAATTAGTGCTCAAGCCACAGTCTTGGTACATTTGTGCATTTGCCTGTTAGGCACAATGGTGGCGGCTTTCGAAGCGCTTCAGTTCGGAAGATTTCACTCACGTCTTTTTCAACTGGATGTGCTCGCACAGTGGTAGGGCTCGCATCTGCAGATTCACCAGAGGCTGAGGTTATCTCCTTGGACCAGAGTATCTCTACTCTGGTGGCTCAAAGTACACAATCTAACCGCAGGGAAACGGTTTGGCGCCTGCAATTGGATAATTCGAACGACGGACGCGAGTCTCAGAGGTTGGGGAGCTATAGTTCAAAATTGTCAGCTCCAGGGTCTCTGGGCGGATCACGAAAGATTGCTGTCTATAAATGTCCTGGAACTCCGGGCAATTTACAATGCGCTACGACAAGCAGTGCACATGCTTCGGTCTCAGACTGTCCAGGTGCAGTCAGACAACGCGACGGCGGTCGCGTACATCAACAAACAAGGAGGAACGAGAAGCCGCATGGCCATGCGGGAAGTAGCTCGAATCCTCTATTGGGCCGAGCATCACCAAGTGATATTGTCGGCAGTGTTCATTCCGGGAGTGGACAACTGGGAGGCGGATTATCTCAGCCGTCGGGATTTTCATCCAGAAGAATGGGCATTAAATCCAGAAGTGTTTCACATGTTGGTCCAAAGGTGGGGTTACCCTCAAGTGGACCTGATGGCATCTCGCCACAATCACCAAACGCCCCAGTATGTGTCCAGAACGCGAGATCCAAAGGCAGTGGCGGTGGATGCTCTCACAATCGCGTGGCCGTACAGCCTCGTGTATCTGTTTCCGCTGCTCCCTCTGTTGCTAAAACGGATCAAAAGAGAGTCCGCCACAGTCATACTAGTGGCGCCTCATTGGCCTCGGAGAGCTTGGTTCTCGGATCTCCGCGGACTACTCGCAGACGATCCGTGGCCACTCCCGCTACAGCCTCCATTCATTCCACCTACAGCGCCATGGGACTTGAATCTGGTTTTAGATTTTTTACAGTCTTCATATTTTGAACCCTTACAACAAGTGGATATTAAGTTTCTCACTTGGAAAACAATTTTTCTCCTAGCCTTAGCTTCGGCAAGGCGTGTTTCAGATTTGGGTGCCTTGTCATGCAAGCCACCGTATTTGGTGTTTCATGATGACAGAGCGGAACTTCGGACGAATCCCGCTTTCTTGCCAAAGGTAGTGTCATCTTTTCACATCAATCAACCAATAGTAGTTCCTGTGTTAACAGAAGATTCTGGAACTTTGGATGTGGTACGCGCATTACGCGTTTATGTATCCCGAACGTCTACAGTTTGTAAGACGGATACGTTGTTTGTTCTCGATGATGCTGCCAAGATGGGTTGGCCAGCTTCTAAGCAGACCTTATCCAGATGGATTAAACTGACCATACGTCAGGCTTACCTTCATGCTAGGTTACAGCCGCCTACGTCAGTAACAGCTCATTCCACACGTTCTGTGGGAACTTCATGGACAGCTGGTTGTGGGGCTTCTACGACGCAGCTTTGCCGTGCGGCTACATGGTCATCAGTGCACACATTTGTGCGCTTTTACAAGTTTGATACGTTTGCGGCATCAGCATCTAGCTTTGGCCGCCTAGTGTTACAGGTGCCAAATAGCTCTCCCGCCCACGGGGGAAGCTTTGGTACGTCCCACGAGTACTCCAGTGACCCCTAGTGGATGAAAAAGAAAATAGGATTTTGGTACTTAACAGGTAAACCCTTTTTTTTTTAATCCATAGGGGGCACTGGACGCCCACCCAGAGCAGTTTTACCTGGTTTGTGGTAAGTTCAGTGGATCTTATGGTAACACATTTTCACCGACTGGTTCAAATTTTCAAGTTCTATCGGTTATGGTGTCAACTGTTTAGTTGTCAGTAACGTTATGTGTCAACTTTATTGTTGTCCGTTATGTTCTATGTAATTCTCCATTGTCATCCTCTCTATCGCTCCTGTTCGGCTCAGTAAAAAACACTGAGGTACTCTGGGAATATGGAGGGGAGGAGAGTTACTAAATTTAAATATTCAGTGCCTTTGTTCTGCTAAAGCCGTCCATATCCCAAGAGTACTCCAGTGCCCCCTATGGATTCAAAGAAAAGGATTTACCTGGTAAGTACCAAAATCCTATTATCTGCATACAAAATGGTACGTTACAGGAAAACACACTAACGTACCATTTCATATGCAAATACAGCCACTGACGCACAGAGAATATAGACATGCCGCATATTTTCATCAGCAGAGTTTGCTTGTGCGTCCTATTTGCATAGTGATGCAATTAAGATGCATTTTGGCAGAAAAAGACGTCCCAACGATAACGGAGTTGCACAGGACCTAGCTCATTCACACCAGGCATCTCCCGCTACGTGGTGTATCGAGGCAAGATGTTTGAGGACACATCTGTGTTCTCAGTCGCTCTACCGTTTGCATATGAATAAAAGGTCTACCATTCAGTAGACAAATCATTTATTCTGTACAGTAGAGCTCTATTGGTCACTGGTCAAGTCATTCGCTTTCACCAACATTCTTTTGTAGTCTATTAAGTAACATACATATTACATATATGGTTCCCTTATGTTGATTTGAATATTCTAAGCAAACATTCCATTTCTGAGCGTGTATAAGGTAATACTGTATCATGTGAACAAGTGTGCTGCTGATTGTACGTGCACATGTGTCAGGAGGCTGAGTGACTTTACTTTGCACTGTTACACTTGGGTTATTGTGAGGTGACCAAGGTCCACACCAGGTGCTAGAGAGTCCTTATGTAGAGTGTGTGTAACTCCTCTTCCCATGCGTTGCATCCGTAGGAGTACAGAGATAAGTGATCCTGGTGCCTACAGAATAGAACAATGCGACAGTGGGTGCCTACTGGGAGGTTGTGGCGTATTTGTTGTGCTGATTTACCTGTATATACTGGCTATGCTGATGTATATGTCTCATGTGCTGTGCAATACTGAGGTGTCCCCAATATCTAATATTCAGAACCTCCTTTAAGCAGATCTCCAAAGTACATAACATATCAATGTGTCATTCAGGGAAACAGTGGGTCCAATAAATGGATGGAAAGTACAGAGGAAAGTGTAGATTTCCTCATGGAAGACAATACTGAAGATGTTTTTGTACTGTATCTTGATAAAGAGAAAAATGCTGTGTCAATAAATAGTGGTAAAATCGATATACCGTTTTGAATCCGTTTTCTTTTTATCATCTCAGGAGGAAAATCTATTCCAGAAGATACACCTGTGTGCCGGATATTGCTGCGGAAAGAGGTCTTAAGGCTCGTCATTAATCTAAGTAGCTCCGTAGGAACAAAGAGTCATGAAACAGGACTTCTAACGTAAGACTTTATTATTTTTCCTATTTACATTTTCTTTTTTCAAATTTCCCATTGTGTTTTGAATAAGGCTTTAAATGGTATTTTGGTTTTCACAGTAAAATCTCAGGTATCAATGTAAATTTATATACTGTCTATACTTGTCTGTAGTTATATGTACCATTGTGTCCCGTTTTATCCCCTTGTCCAGCGCTACAGAAACCTTGTGGTGCCTTTCCAATAAAATATAATATAATATAAATATTGGCTATATTAACACATGTCAACACACATAGGGGGGAATTCAATTAGCCACAGTAATTTATCATTGCTTATTGATCCGCAAGGGTCTATCCAATTAGCCCTGAAAGCCAGAACTATCAGGGATTTTTCTTCACCTGCCCGGAGTCGGGCAAAAAAAAATAAAAAAATCCCTGATAAATGACCCGTTTTCATAATTACGGCCGCAAAAACAAATGGATCCGGCAACATATTCCAGATCACGTGTTTTCGCCTAAATTTGTAGGGGCTGCAATTGAATTGGGCAAAATTGAAGGCGGCTTGGGGGGGTTGTTTACACTTTCACAGCGGCTGCCATTGTCTGCAGCTGCTGGGTGGGGGGGGATCAGCAGTGAGCGGCAGCACTGAGGGGAGAGTGCAGGAAGGAAGAGCAGCAGTGGAGGGAAGTTTCCCATCCCTGCCGCTGCTAACACTGTTTATCTGACTGGTCGCATCCTGTGCAACCAGGTCAGATAGAGCACTTGCTGGCATGGTCGCATCTGATGCAGCCATGCTAGGCAAGTGGTTAATTAGTAGTCTACAATGGGTGGTAAAAACTGTATCATTGTGACAGAACAGGACTTGATGTGGCCAGAAGCTAGCCAGAATTCTCAGGCTTTGGGGTTATAAATATTATTCAGTTTTCCATGTAGATAGTGTTTTTTTGTTTTATATTTTTATTCTCTAGCGCACCACTCAGAGGGAGAGATGGTGTCATCCACTGTGATGATCGTTGCAAAATACCATTGGCAGTGGACTAGGTTAGCACGTGCATAACACGGATCAGTCTGATTAGTAGGATACACACATGTAGGGAGGCTTCACATCCACTCACCTAACATTGCCCTACGCTATTCACTATATAGGAAAAGCAGATTGAGCAAAACAGAGAATAGTCTTTGGTCCCAATGGAGGCATGCGGTGACAGTCCCTCGAGGGATCTGTACTTGTAATCAATCACAGAGCGGACGCTCAGAATAAACCATTGAATGAAAACCAATCCAAGGCCCATGACCCCGGGTTGTCACAACATGCTGCACCTAATCACATCACACATTTCGGCAACAAGCATTCTCGTATGTGCTGCCTTCTAACCTAGACTACCCTACTGTGTGCGGTACGTACAGGTTGCTTGCTGTGCCACTATCTGGTTACTAGCTGTCCAGATGCTTCACTTTCACTGCTAGTTGGGTCTCAGTGAGGCGGTGGGATGCTAACTTTGAACTACTCGGGTTTCAAGTAGTTTCTAGCATGTCCTTTATATGGTAGCCCCAGTACTTTGTCCAGATGAGTCAAGGCAGGTGTGAGGAATGCTGGCCAATTTGGATCTGTGTTGTACAGGACACAGGAGTTCCAAGGCCTTGCAACCAGCAACATCTGTCTGATATACTGTATGTGTGGGATCTTCAGGGCTGCAGCAGACAAGCTGCTTTTATCTCACTCCCTGACTAAAATTGTGCCCCCAGTTTCTGTGCTAAGGGTTACACACATGTTAATCATAGTTTTCATGTGTGTAGTCATACGGTGTACTGGCTATACTCCAGTGATATTTGGGGATTTGATTTGCAGACACCAGGGGTCTGTGTACTTTGGGTGATATGTGGTCCTTGCAGAGCCCTGAAGCAGCGAGTGTCTCTAGTGTTACTGTGGGTGACAGGACTGGACAGCCGCTATTTATAGACACATAAATGTGTCAGGATAAGACACACAGACCTCAGGCCATGTGAGTTTTGCAGCAGCGGGAAGGAACACTCTGCTGAAGTCCTGTCACGCACAATTATCTGCAATGCGGCTGCGGTGCTAAGCTGTAAGTGGGATGTGTGCTGAGAGTGCTGTACTGACTGAGGGTTTTATCTCCTGTGTTTCAGGATTAAGGAGAAGTTCCCACAAACGTTTGATGACATCTGCCTCTACTCTGAGGTGTCCCACTTATTAGCGCACTGCACGTTCCGGCTCCCGTCTCGGAGGTTTATTCAGGAGCTGTTTCAAGATGTACAGTTTCAGATTGTAAGTGTCTAAGGAATTGCTGCATCACTGACACCCTGTAGTGCTGTTTCTCTGTATCCTTATTAAAGGGTGTGTATCGTACATAAATGAGAATTGGCTATTATGTTTTCACCAATTGACTGCATTCTAATGTTACTTCCTGACACCTGGGAATCTCGTTCTCTTATATATTACTATCTACTTATTTCCCCTGTCCACAACCTCATTAATGTTCTGGCACTGTAGATCCACCTTGTGAGGCAGGTCCAACTCTGAGTGCTCAGGGGGGACTCCCTTTGAATTAAGCTACAGATGGGAGATGTACAGTATCAAGATAAGAACCATTTGGCCCATCTAGTCTGCCCTTTTAGGGTGTGGTCATTAGGGGAGTCGCCCATGGTGATGAATTGGCTTTTCGCTGTAATAATTCTATTGAATGCTGTATCATTCTATAGAATGTGCTTAATAGAACCTGATTGGTTGCTATTGGCAACATCTCCACTTGTCGTCTTTAGAAGGTTTGATACACCTGCCCCTATGTCAGTAGTGTATGCGGTTTTCCCTAGCATCAGCGAAGGACTGGCAGCTCTGACATAAAGCCCTTGCTAGTCAGAGACAGAGAGAAGATGTGAGGAGGGATTTCTGCATAGTGGGGTGAAGCACGTTCTAGACACAGTTCATGTTGGTGTCCGCTGGAAACAAGTTGTGACCACCTTCTCTACCTATGTCCACGGCTTTCCAGAGACACCCTGTTAGAGGAATGATGTATCCCTAGGCAGGCAGGAAGTCCGGTTGTGGTCATGTGAAAACGGCGCTGCGCCAGCGTCTGCAAAACATTTCAGAGTTCTGCATACACTCAATGCTTCCGACCATCTGACTTGTCTTCAGTGCCCAATACACCCTTTCCTTATGATAATGAAGTAGTCCCTGTTTATCTGCAGTGCCGCTGAACTCTATCATGCGCTCATACCCCTCTATAAGCAGAGTAGGCTGCCGTAAACTAGCCAGCACAGCATATCAGATTTGCTTTTAAGCCAATATTTAATCTGTTCTGTCTTGTTCTGCACCCGCATGTGGTGATCGGAGTACAATCTGATTGGATGACTGATATTTTATTCATTTGAATATATTACTGTATATCATGCAATTATTTTTCTTTCTCTCTGTGGCAGATGCACGAAGAAGCAGAGTGTCTCCTAGCAGTCCCACCAAAGCAACCAGTACTTGTGGTCGATGCAGAGTCCTGACCTGATACTCCTATAATAGACTGAAAATGGCGGACCTTGCCTGGCTGTGACCGGCCCGCAAAGGCAGGAGCACCTTCCCTCCATCCGTACAGAGCGCTACATGCACTGGGAATAAAGAACCCTAGTTTTTCTTTTAACCTGAACAGCGTTGGTTTATTTCACCCTCTAAACATGGGAGTCGTCTTTCTCTTTAACGCAAACGTGTGGGTATTCCTACCAGGACACACAACTTTGTATGCAAGAGCCGAGCACTGAAACGCCCACACAGATGACGTGTAAATAGTCGTTTGGAAGACACCCATCCTTTCTCCATCTGCAGTATAATACCTTGTACATGGACTTTTTGTTACAGTTTGGTATTTTCCTGCATGGCCCTTCCAATAACGACCTGCCAAGGTTCTAGGGACAACCCTCAGGGAGCAAGAACCCTGTGATGCATTTTAGCGAAACACTACTTGGATGGGAGAGGGGGTGGGAACTGGGGGGACGTATGTGGTCTCCTTTCATAAATAGGGAGATGGCGGTAACCCTCTGCAATTTCCTATTTATTACCGTATCCACAATAGTATGTTTAATCCTCCTATTGCCACTGCATTTATCTACGCATAGCTTTTACAGAAATACTTATTTCATTTCCGGATAAGTTATGCATCGTGTACTGTTGATACCGACTGATGATCTCTTCTACTTCTCCATCTTACGAGGCTAGCAAGCGTTGGACGCCCATTCTTCGCCCATCACCGTTGTCCACAAGCGTCTAATCTATTGTAATCGATAGGATAAATCTTCCTCCCTGATACATTTCAATGCTACTGTACATCGTAGGTCTCATGAGAAACGAGCAAGAAATTGGTCATTTTGCACATTCCGTGAGAAGACAAAAGACAATCTCTTATCAAGCTTAGTTCTGTTTTATTTATCATGTCACTATATGACCTTACAAGACTGCTAGAAGGATACTGGACAGGCCGGAGAGAATTCTAGCACAAAATTGTCTGTCTGTATTTTTGTTTTCCTCTTCCTTTATTTAATGCCAGTGTTCTTTTGAAATAGATTTGCACAAGACAAATTTATACGATGTATTTGATCGGAGGAGGCTGATGGCTTTGATAAATGCACCTTTTTTTCTTTTTTCTTTTGTTTAGCGTTTTTTTGTTATTGTTTATACATATCTATCTGAAATTCGATGGTAAATGTTCTGAATTTAAACTTTTTGTTGCCAGACTTAATCGACCGTTTGCAGAGCAAAGTGTTGAACCTTGTCTGGCAGCTAAAGGGTGAAGATATGCAAATATGTATATACGTGGCATGGACAACTTCACTACATTGTGCGTATGTAACTCACATTTTATCATGTTGAATGGCTTGAGTGTATGTATATATCATCCAGCTGGACTGTTAGAATCTGTGCAAATGATGACTTAAAGTGTGAACTGAGCAGTGTAAATCTTCATCACAAACTATGTCCTATTTGCTGACCAGAAATCAGAGGTTGGCAAACACAGTGATATTGAAACTTTGTTTCCATATGTGAAACAATGTATAAAATGCAATTAAATTGTATAATTTAAAATGAACCTACCGTTTTCCGATGTTCTTTTCTGGGATCTAGTGAAAATTGAATGTGGATCGAGTTGAAAAATTTATACAAGGTTGCTTAAAATTGTTCCAAAATATTTGTAACTTGGGTTTGCCTGCGGCTCCGCTCATGTGGAAGTCTGCTATTGCTCAACGGAATTCATTTTAAAAAGACAGTAGTGCCATTAATATTGTGATGTGTATTTTATATTGTACACATTGATCACAAAATTTCTTTGTAAACAATATTCACAGTTTTTCCTTCAGGGATTAACACACAAAGTTGCTTGGGTCTACTAACTCGTGAGCAAAGCTGCCTATAAGAGAAGCAGCTGGTCCTGAGATCTACGGCTGCAGCCCTGACCGTTTTTTGGGGTGTGCAATATATGTACATATTGTACGTCTTATTTATGTACATATAGTTATTTTGGACTTGAGGAGACTGCACGCGCTGAGTGTCAAGCGTCTGGTTTTTTCTTTATTGCTACTGTCCCTGATATCACATTGAGATCATACATACAGTATATCAGTTTCTTTTCAGGTCATTAAGGTGTACAATAGTGAAACCGCTATCCAAATCCATCCAGTAGTTTTTGCGTGATGCCGGAAAATTCAGAAAAAAGTATTTCTGTTACGTCTTAGGGGATAATGGGAATCCATTTAGTACCATGGGGTATAGATGGGTCCACTAGGTGCCATGGGCACTTTAAGAATTTGATAGGGTGCGCTGGCTCCTCCCTCTATGCCCCTCCTACCAGACTCAGTTTAGAAAATGTGCCCAGAAGAGCCGGTCATGTCTCTGGAATCTCCTGAAGAGTTTTCTGCATTTATTTCCTCAGTTTGTTAATTTCAGGCAGGACTGGATCGCACCAGCCTGCCTGCTGTATGGGACTTGGGGGGGGGGGGGGGGGGAGGGGGGGTGTATGGGTGGCAAGGGGGGGGGGGGGAGAAAATGGCCCAACTTCTCTCAGGGTTAATGGTCCTGTTCCCCGCTGACAGGACACTGAGCTCCTGAGGGAACTATTTGCAAGCCCCACCACGGCAAACGTACATTCCCGCAGCACGCCGCCACCCCTAACAGAGCCAGAAGAATGAAGAGTGGTGAGTACGAAGCTGGCGTCCTGGTTAGCGGGTCGCCGGCCATTATGGCAGCATGAGGGTACGGAGACACATGGCTTCTAGACGGGGCGGACTGCGTCTCCCGCTGTGTACGGACACAGATGCTAAACAGCGGACACAGTACCCAGACTGGCAACAAAGCCATAAAAGGAGTCTTTCCATTTTATGCACATAGACACATACAGTCAGTGTAAAAAGAGCAGGAAGACCGCACGCCATTGAAGGGGTGTGGCTTCACTATGAGCAGATCCAGCAGGTCACCAGCGCCATTTTCCCTCTGCAGCTGACACAGACGGTGAGTGACAGGGATGCACAGCTCCTCCGGAGAGACACCAGATTACCTCAGCGGTACCAGGGGGGGAGTGATTAGTAGTATACGAAGTCCCTAATCTCTGTACTTAGTCTGCGACCCAGCTAAGCTTGACATTAGCGTTAAGGGTGCCGTGTGCTGGCTCCACACTCTCTCTCTGTCTCCCTGGACTGGGCTCTTTGTAGGTTAATTGTGCGTTTAACCTTTTCCCGTGTATGTGGCTGTCACTGTTACATTATGTTAGGCAAAGAGTGTGTTTCATGTAAGGCACAGTATTCCTCTTCTCCAGGGGGTTCAGTAGTGTGTATTCAATGTAGTATCCCTTCCCAGGCTGGTGGGGCAGAACCAGCATGGCTGGACTCCATGAGAGGAATGATTTCCACAATTTCTACTAAATTATTTCGGAATGAGAAAGAGATGCAATACTTAAGACAATCTATGACTGAGTTTATGAAAAGAGACTCCGTACCCAAACCAGCGTCTCAGTCCCCTGCCATTTGTCCGCAAAAACGTACTTTGGCCCATGTCCTACAGTCTGACTCTGATGATGAGGGGTCAAAAATGGAGGAGGGTGAGGTGGACTCAGAGGTGGGGGAGGGTACTCTGTCGCAGGGAATAGAGGCTATCAGAGTAGTTCTGAATATCCCTGACAAGGTGACAGAGGAGAGAGTAATATAAAAAAAAGAAATTCTCTGCCACTTTTCCTGTGTCAAAGGAACTAAATACCCGGTTTGAAGAACCATGGTTTAATCCTGATAAGAATTTTAAAATCCCTAAACGGTTGTTACCATCTTTTCTCTGACGTCCTAGTGGATGCTGGGAACTCCGTAAGGATCATGGGGAATAGCGGCTCCGCAGGAGACTGGGCACAACTAAGAAAGATTTAGGACTGCCTGGTGTGCACTGGCTCCTCCCTCTATGCCCCTCCTCCAGACCTCAGTTAGAATTTTGTGCCCGGCCGAGCTGGTTGCACACTAGGGGCTCTCCTGAGCTCTTAGAAAAAGAAAATATATTTAGGTTTTTTATTTTCAGTGAGATCTGCTGGCAACAGACTCACTGCTACGAGGGACTGAGGGGAGAAGAAGCAAACCTACCTGCTTGCAGCTAGCTTGGGCTTCTTAGGCTACTGGACACCATTAGCTCCAGAGGGATCGAACACAGGCCCAGCCTCGGTCGTCCGGTCCCGGAGCCGCGCCGCCGTCCCCCTTGCAGAGCCAGAAGCAAGAAGAACGTCCAGGAAATCGGCGGCTGAAGACTCCGGTCTTCATTAAGGTAGCGCACAGCACTGCAGCTGTGCGCCATTGCTCCCCATGCACACCACACACTCCGGTCACTGATGGGTGCAGGGCGCTGGGGGGGGGGGTGGGCGCCCTGGGCTGCAATAGGAGTACCTTAGCTTGGCAAAAGAACACATAATATAGTCAGTAAGACTATATATGTGTAAAATCCCCTGCCAAAAATATCCTGAAAAAAGCGGGAGAAGTCCGCCGTGAAGGGGGTGGGGCTATCTCCCTCAGCACACTGGCGCCATTTCCTCTCACAGCTCCGCTGGAAGGACGCTCCCAAAGCTCTCCCCTGCAGTTTCCATGCTCAATAGGGTAAAAAAGAGAGGGGGGGCACTAAATTTAGGCGCAAACTGTGTATTATAGCAGCTATAGGGCTAATATCACTGTGTGTAGTGTGTATCCCTGCATTATATAGCGCTCTGGTGTGTGCTGGCATACTCTCTCTCTGTCTCCCCAAAGGACTTTGTGGGGTCCTGTCCTCAGTCAGAGCATTCCCTGTGTGTGTGCGGTGTGTCGGTACGGCTGTGTCGACATGTTTGATGAGGAGGCTTATGTGGAGGCGGAGCAG
Organism: Pseudophryne corroboree; assembly: GCF_028390025.1. NCBI lineage: Eukaryota > Metazoa > Chordata > Amphibia > Anura > Myobatrachidae > Pseudophryne > Pseudophryne corroboree. The sequence goes on along the minus strand of NC_086444.1, from coordinate 87,307,917 downwards.
GTGCCGATAAATGTGATGTCACCCCCTGCGGGGTCGACACCTGAATGGATGGACATGTGGAAGGAATTACGCGACAGTGTCAACTCCTTACATAAAAGGTTTGACGACATAGCAGATGTGGGACAGCCGGTTTCTCAACCCGTGCCTGCCCAGGCGTCTCAAAAGCCATCAGGGGCTCTAAAACGCCCACTACCTCAGATGGCAGACACAGATGTCGACACGGATACTGACTCCAGTGTCGACGACGATAAGACTAGTGTACATTCCAATAGAGCCACTCGTTATATGATTACGGCAATGAAAAATGTGTTGCACATTTCTGATATTACCCCAGGTACCACAAAAAAGGGTATTATGTTTGGGGAGAAAAAGCTACCAGTGGTTTTTTCCCCCATCTGATGAATTAAATGAAGTGTGTGAAGAAGCGTGGGCTTCCCCCGATAAAAAAACTGGTAATTTCTAAAAAGTTACTAATGGCGTACCCTTTCCCGCCAGAGGACAGGTCACGTTGGGAGACATCCCCTAGGGTGGATAAAGCGCTCACACGCCTGTCAAAAAAGGTGGCACTACCGTCTCCGGACACGGCCGCCCTAAAGGAGCCTGCGGATAGAAAGCAGGAGGCTATCCTGAAGTCTGTATATACACACACAGGAATTATACTGAGACCGGCTATTGCTTCAGCATGGATGTGCAGCTGCGTGGTCAGATTCCCTGTCGGAAAACATTGATACCCTAGACAGGGACACTATATTGCTAACCGTAGAGCATATTAAAGACGCTGTCTTATACATGAGAGATGCACAGAGGGATATTTGCCGGCTGGCATCTAAAATAAACGCAATGTCCATTTCTGCCAGGAGAGGATTGTGGACTCGGCAGTGGACAGGAGATGCAGATTCTAAAAGGCACATGGAAGTTTTGCCTTACAAGGGTGAGGAGTTGTTTGGGGATGGTCTCTCGGACCTCGTTTCCACAGCGACAGTTGGGAAGTCAGCATTTGTACCCCATGTTCCCTCACAGCCAAAGAAAGCACCGTATTATCAGGTACAGTCCTTTCGGCCCCAGAAAGGCAAGCGGGTTAGAGGCGCGTCCTTTCTGCCCAGAGGCAGAGGTAGAGGGAAAAAGCTGCAACATACAGCCAGTCCTCCCCCGCTTCCTCTAAGTCCACCGCATGACGCTGGGGCTCCACAGGCGGAGCCAGGTACGGTGGGGGCCCGTCTCAAGAACTTCAGCGACCAGTGGGCTCGCTCACGGGTGGATCCCTGGATTCTACAAGTAGTATCTCAGGGGTACAAGCTGGAATTCGAGACGTCTCCCCCTCGCCGTTTCCTCAAATCTGCCTTGCCGACAGCTCCCCCGGACAGGGAGGCAGTGCTGGAGGCGATTCACAAGCTGTATTCTCAGCAGGTGATAATCAAGGTACCCCTCCTTCAACAAGGACGGGGTTACTATTCCGCAATGTTTGTGGTACCGAAACCGGACGGTTCGGTGAGACCCATTTTAAATTTAAAATCCTTGAACACTTATACAAGAAGGTTCAAGTTCAAGATGGAATCGCTCAGGGCGGTGATTGCAAGCCTGGACGAGGGGGATTACATGGTATCACTGGACATCAAGGATGCTTACCTGCATGTCCCCATTTACCCTCCTCACCAGGAGTACCTCAGATTTGTGGTACAGGACTGTCATTACCAATTCCAGACGTTGCCGTTTGGTCTGTCCACGGCACCGAGGGTATTTACCAAGGTAATGGCCGAAATGATGATACTCCTTCGGAAAAAGGGAGTTTTAATTATCCCGTACTTGGACGATCTCCTTATAAAGGCGAGGTCCAGGGAACAGTTGTTGATCGGAGTAGCACTAGCTCGGGAAGTGCTACAACAGCACGGCTGGATACTGAATATTCCAAAGTCGCAGCTGGTTCCTACAACGCGTCTACTGTTCCTGGGGATGGTTCTGGACACAGAACAGAAAAAAGTGTTTCTCCCGGAGGAGAAGGCCAAGGAGTTGTCATCTCTAGTCAGAGACCTCCTAAAACCAAAACGGGTGTCTGTGCACCACTGCACGCGAGTCCTGGGAAAGATGGTGGCTTCTTACGAAGCAATTCCATTTGGAAGGTTCCATGCAAGGATCTTTCAGTGGGATCTGTTGGACAAGTGGTCCGGATCGCATCTTCAGATGCATCGACTGATAACCCTGTCTCCAAGGACCAGGGTGTCGCTGTTGTGGTGGCTGCAGAGTGCTCATCTTCTAGAGGGCCGCAGATTCGGCATACAGGACTGGGTCCTGGTGACCACGGATGCCAGCCTTCGAGGTTGGGGGGCAGTCACACAGGGAAGAAACTTCCAAGGACTATGGACGAGTCAGGAGACTTCCCTACACATAAATATTCTGGAACTAAGGGCCATTTACAATGCCCTAAGTCAGGCAAGACCCCTGCTTCAACACCAGCCGGTGCTGATCCAGTCAGACAACATCACGGCGGTCGCCCATGTAAACCGTCAGGGCGGCACAAGAAGCAGGATGGCGATGGCAGAAGCCACAAGGATTCTCCGATGGGCGGAAAATCACGTGTTAGCACTGTCAGCAGTGTTCATTCCGGGAGTGGACAACTGGGAAGCAGACCTCCTCAGCAGGCACGACCTCCACCCGGGAGAGTGGGGACTTCATCCAGAAGTCTTCCAAATGGTTGTACACCGTTGGGAAAGGCCACAGGTGGACATGATGGCGTCCCGCCTCAACAAAAAACTAAAAAGATATTGCGCCAGGTCAAGGGACCCTCAGGCGATAGCTGTGGACGCTCTAGTGACACCGTGGGTGTACCAGTCGGTTTATGTGTTCCCTCCTCTGCCTCTCATACCCAAGGTACTGAGAATAATAAGAAGGAGAGGAGTAAGAACTATACTTGTGGTTCCGGATTGGCCAAGAAGAGCTTGGTACCCAGAACTTCAAGAAATGATCTCAGAGGACCCATGGCCTCTGCCGCTCAGACAGGACCTGCTGCAGCAGGGTCCCTGTCTGTTCCAAGACTTACCGCGACTACGTTTGATGGCATGGCGGTTGAACGCCGGATCCTGAAGGAAAAGGGCATTCCGGAGGAAGTCATCCCTACGCTGATTAAAGCTAGGAAGGAGGTGACCGCAAACCATTATCACCGCATATGGCGAAAATATGTTGCGTGGTGTGAGGCCAGAAGGGCCCCAACGGAGGAATTTCAGCTGGGTCGATTTCTGCACTTCCTACAGTCAGGGGTGACTATGGGCCTCAAATTAGGTTCCATTAAGGTCCAGATTTCGGCTCTGTCGATTTTCTTCCAAAAAGAACTGGCTTCACTGCCTCAAGTTCAGACGTTTGTTAAAGGAGTGCTGCATATTCAGCCCCCTTTTGTGCCTCCAGTGGCACCTTGGGATCTCAACGTGGTGTTGGATTTCCTTAAGTCACATTGGTTTGAGCCACTTAAATCCGTGGAACTAAAATATCTCACGTGGAAAGTGGTCATGCTGTTGGCCTTTGCTTCGGTCAGGCGTGTGTCAGAATTGGCGGCTTTGTCATGTAAAAGCCCTTATCTGATTTTCCATATGGATAGGGCGGAATTGAGGACTCGTCCCCAATTTCTTCCTAAGGTGGTATCAGCTTTTCATTTGAACCAACCTATTGTGGTGCCTGCGGCTACTAAGGACTTGGAGGATTCCAAGTTGCTGGACGTAGTCAGGGCCCTGAAAATCTATGTTTCCAGGACGGCTGGAGTCAGGAAAACTGACTCGCTATTTATCCTGTATGCGCCCAACAAGCTGGGTGCTCCTGCTTCAAAGCAGTCTATTGCTCGCTGGATCTGTAGTACGATTCAACTTGCACATTCTGCGGCTGGACTGCCGCATCCTAAATCTGTAAAAGCCCATTCCACGAGGAAAGTGGGCTCTTCTTGGGCGGCTGCCCGAGGGGTCTCGGCTTTACAACTTTGCCGAGCTGCTACTTGGTCGGGTTCAAACACATTTGCTAAGTTCTACAAGTTTGATACCCTGGCTGAGGAGGACCTTGCTTTTGCTCATTCGGTGCTGCAGAGTCATCCGCACTCTCCCGCCCGTTTGGGAGCTTTGGTATAATCCCCATGGTCCTTACAGAGTTCCCAGCATCCACTAGGACGTCAGAGAAAATAAGAATTTACTCACCGGTAATTCTATTTCTCGTAGTCCGTAGTGGATGCTGGGCGCCCATCCCAAGTGCGGATTGTCTGCAATACTTGTATATAGTTATTGCCTAACTAAAGGGTTATTGTTTGGAGCCATCTGTTGAGAGGCTCAGTTGTTATTCATACTGTTCACTGGGTATAGTATCACAAGTTGTACGGTGTGATTGGTGTGGCTGGTATGAGTCTTACCCGGGATTCCAAATCCTTTCCTTATTGTGTCAGCTCTTCCGGGCACAGTTTCCTAACTGAGGTCTGGAGGAGGGGCATAGAGGGAGGAGCCAGTGCACACCAGGTAGTCCTAAATCTTTCTTAGTTGTGCACAGTCTCCTGCGGAGCCGCTATTCCCCATGGTCCTTTCGGAGTTCCCAGCATCAACTACGGACTACGAGAAATAGATTTACCGGTGAGTAAATTCTTATTTTCCTTTTCCTCCTGAGGATAGGAAAAAATGGGAAAATCCACTGATGGTGAATGCATCAGTATCCAGGCTCTCACGGAAAATTGTATTGCCTGTCCCGGGTGCAACCTCCCTAAAAGACGCTGCTGATCGCAAAATTGAGACTACACTCAGATCTTTGTATACAGCTGCTGGGGTGGCCCAGAGACCCACTATAGCATTTGGGTGGATTACAAGAGCCATTGCTAAATGGTCGGGTAACCTGATTGAGGGGTCAGACACCTTGCGTCAGGAGAAGGTTATCTTGTTCCTGCAACATATACAAGACTCTGCGAACTTTATGGTGAAAGCCATTAAAGAGATAGGCTTGCTTAATGCGCGCACTACAGCTATTGCAGTGTTGGCAGGGGATTATGGTTACGCCAGTGGACTGCGGATGCGAACTCCAGGAAAGGCGTGGAAGGCCTACCCTTCACAGTGAGGCCCTATTTGGGAATGAACTAGACAAATGGATCTCCAAGGCTACTGCGGGTAAGTCCACATATCTACCATCCCCGACTAGGAAGGCCTACTCAGGACCCAATTTACAGTCCTTTCGGACTGCCAAGATTAGGGTCAAGGCCAGAGGTGGTTCTACCGCCACCAGAGGCGCTAGAGGTAAACCATGTAAACCAGCGACTGCTGGTTCACAGGAACAGGGCTCAAGCTCTGCTTCCTCAAAACCTTCAGCAAGACGATGGACCGCGATGCTTGGAAGACAGGCAGGTGGGAGCCTGGCTAAAATTCTTCAGTCACATCTAGACAAGTTCGTGCCAGGATCCCTGGGTCATAGAGCTTATATCCTAGGGTTATAGACTGGAGTTCCAGGAGCTCCTGCCTCACAGATTCTTCAAATAAGGCTTACCAGTTTCACAAGAGGAAAGTATAACATTACAGGACGCCATTCAAAAACTGGTACAGACCCAGGTCATTGTTCCAGTTCAACCCCATCTATAAAACAAGGTTTACTAATCCAGCTTGTTTGTAGTACCGAAACCGGACGATTCGTTAAGACCGATTCTGAACCTCAAGTCATTAAACCAGTACTTACGAGTGTTCAAATTCAAGATGGAGTCTCTGAGAGCGGTGATCTCCGGTCTGGAGGAGGGGGAATTCCTAGTATCTCTGGATATCAAGGTTGCGTACCCTCACATTCCGATCTGGCCGCCTCATCAGGCTTCTCTACTGTTTGACCTGCAAGACTGTCACTACCAGTTCCAGGCCCTGTCATTTGGTCTCTCCACGGCACCGAGGGTGTTCACCAAAGTGATGGCAGAGATGATGTTACTTTTCCGCAAACGAGGAGTGAACATAATTCCGTACCTGGACGATCTTCTGATAAAGGCACCGTCCAGGGAGCAATTGTTGGAGAACATTGGTCTCTCAACCAGAATACTCCTGGATCATGGGTGGATTCTGAAACTACCAAAATCTCACCTTGAGCCACTGCAGAGGCTTAATTTCCTGGGAATGATACTGGACACAGAGTCTCAGAAAGTATTCCTTCCCTTGGAAAAGGCAATGATAATCCAGTCAATGGTTCGGGCTGTCCTGAAGCCAACCCGGATCTCGGTGCATCTCTGCATACGCCTTCTGGGAAAAATGGTGTGCTCTTACGAGGCGATTCAGTATGGAAGGTTTCATGCGAGGCCCTTCCAGCTGGATCTGTTGGACAAATGGTCTGTATCACATCTTCACATGCACCTGAGGATTCGTCTGTCGCCAAAAACCAGGATCTCCCTCCTGTGGTGGCTACAAACTTCTCACCTAATCGAGGGTCGGATGTTCGGGATTCAGAATTAAATTCTACTAACCACAGAGACGTAAGTCTCAGAGGTTGGGGCGCAGTCACCCAAAGGATACAGTTTCAAGGAAGATGGTCAAATCTGGAGGTCATCCTTCCGATAAACATCCTGGAACTCAGAGCTATCTACAATGCTCTTCTGCAGGCTTCGTATCTTCTTCAGAGTCAGGCCATTCAGGTCCAGTCGGACAATGTGATGGCGGTGACGTACATAAGCCGACAGGGCGGAACGAAAAGCAGAGCCGCAATGTCAGAGGTGTCAAGAATTCTCCTCTGTGCAGAAAAACACGGCGTGGCGTTGTCTGCGGTCTTCATTCCGGGAGTAGACAACTGGGAAGCAGACTTCCTCAGCAGACACTACCTTCACCCGGGGGAATGGGGCCTCCACCCGGAGGTGTTCCAGTGGCTGACGCGTCGGTGGGGTTACTCACAAATCGACATGATGGCATCTCAACTCAACAAGAAGCTCAAGTGGTATTGTTCCAGGTTGAGAGACCCATGGGCAGTGACGGTGGACGACCTGACAACTCCGTGGGTTTACCAGCTGCTGTACGTGTTTCCCCCACTTCCTCTGATCCCAAGAATTCTAAATAGAATAAAAAGGGAAAAGGTTCAAGCAATCCTCATTGCTCCGAACTGGCCAAGAAGGGCCTGATATGCGGATCTTCTCGAAATGCTGATCGAAGATCTGTGGCCTCTGCCTCTTCGAGGGGATCTTCTACAACAGGGCCCATTCATTTTTCAAGACTTACCGTGGCTACATTTAACGGTATGGAAGTTGAACGGCTGATTCTAGCCAGGAGAGGAATTCCTGACAAGGTCATCCAGGCCAGAAAGGGGTTAACATCTAAACATTACCATTGTATCTAGAAAAAATATGTCTCTTGGTGGGAGAGCAAACAATATTCTGCGGTGGAATTTCATCTGGAACTTTTCCTGCAGTCGGGAGTGGATACGGGCCTACTCTTAGGCTCCATTAAAGTTCAGATTTCGGCCTTGTCTATTTACTTTCAGAAACAATTGGCTTCTCTCCTTGAGGTCCAGACGTTCTTGAAAGGTGTTCTGCACATTCAACCTCCTTTTGTGCCCCCCACGGCATCTTGGGATCTCACTTTGGTGTTGCAGTTCCTCCAATCGGACTGGTTTGAACCATTGCAGGAGGCAGACGTAAAGTATATTACGTAGAAGACCGTCACACTGTTAGCCCTTCAGCAAGACGTGTGTCGGAACTGGGGGCGTTGTCTCACAAGAGCCCCTACTTGATTTTCCATGAGGACAGAGCTGAACTCAGGACTCGTCAGCAATTTCTTCCTAAGGTGGTCGCGTTTCACATAAACCAACCTATTGTGGTTCTGGTTGTTATGGACACCTCTGCTACTTCAAAGTCTTTGAATGTTGTGAGGGCTTTAAAGGTCTATGTAAAGAGAGCAGCTCGTCACAGGAAATCGGACTCGCTGTTCGTTCTCTATGATCCTAATAAAATTGGGTGTCCTGCTTCAAAGCAGTCAGTTGCACGCTGGATCAGGCTCACTATCCAAAATGCTTATTCCACGGCAGGCTTGCCGGTTCAAAAATCTGTACAGGCCCACTCTACTAGGTCGGTGGGTTCTTCTTCGGCAACTGCCTGTAGTGTCTCGGCTTTACAGCTCTGCCGAGCGGCTACTTGGTCAGGTTCGAACACGTTTGCAAAGTTTTACAAGTTCGATACTTTGGCCTCTGAGGACCTTCAGTTTGGTCAATCAGTTCTGCAGGAACCTCAGCACTCTCCCACCCGGTTTGGGAGCTTTGGTACTTCCCCATGCTACTAAATGGATTCCCAGTATCCCGTAGGACGTATAAGAAAATAGAATTTGAATTACCTACTGGTAAATCCTTTTCTCGTTGTCCGTAGGGGATACTGGGCGCCCGCCCGGTGCTTCGTTCTACCTGCACTGTTACTTGGTTAAGTATTCTGGTTTGTTCAGCTGTTGCTGTTCTTGTTTCAAGTTTGGTTAGCATGTGCTTTCCTCTTGTTCTGTGTATGCTGGTTCGTAATTTTACCACTTTCCTTATCCTTCTCTCAAAATATGTCCGTCCGTGTGGGTGGAACATAGAGGGAGGAGTCTACCCACACTAAAATGCTTAAAGTGCCCATGGCTCCTAGTGGACCCGTCTATACCCCATGGTACTAAATTGATTCCCAGTATCCCCTACGGACAACGACAAAAGGATTCACCGTTAGGTAATTAAAATCCTTTCTTTCGTCTTACAGTCCCTAGACCCAACCCTTACAGTTTTATTATATGTATTAATTGATACCTGGGATTTGGCGTGGACCTTTTTACTGGCTGCATTATAATTGGATGTAGTATAAAATGTCAACATTCATGATGTCTACACCAGAATGTCAACATGGTCTGGAATATCGAAATGGATGTTATGTCATCATTCTGCATGTCGACGTAGTGTTTTTACAGCATTTAAGCCTTAACCCGTAGCCTAAACCTAACTGACTTGTGCAATTCACATTTTCACTGTCAACATTTTGACCACGTCAACATTCTGACATTACTTCATACCTTATAATAATAATAATAATTTTATTTATATAGCGCTCTTTCTCCAACAGGACTCAAGGCGCTTACCTTATAATTATATGGTGGAAATTCGGTTCTAAGTTATGAAATGCAGGTTCCACATTGGTGAATGCCCTGCAGTGACTGTTTCCACTTAGGAGGTTTTTAATGGAATATTGAAAAGCTTCAGAAGTTTTCATTAAAATCCAATTGAAAAGTGCAAAGAGGTAGATTTGCTAAAATGTCTAAAAATTAAATGTGGAGGTGTTGCCCATGGCAACCAAAAAGAAACTAGCTATTTATTTGGTACTGTCTAGGAAATAATAGCTGGGGATTTATTGGGTGCTACAGGAAACACCCACTTTTAGACTTTTTAGTAAATCTTCACCCAGGAGTGTACCCTTTATACATCACTGAAGGTTAAAGCTGCCAGAATCCCTTGCAGTCCACCAAAGCAGAATTATTTTCTTCAAATGCAGCAATTAAACCAAAGGCTTCCAAGACAGGTTCTACATGCTACAGTCATTATTATAATTACTATGCTATTGTAAGTGATCTGTTGGGTTTAATTTGACAGCGTTTGGGATGCCGGCGGCCAGAATACAGACTGGCATCCCGAAGATCGGCATCCCGTCAGGGGACGGTAAGTATACTTACCTTTCCCCCTTGGCCCCCTAACCCTCCCACCACGCAGCATGACCCTTCCCCCTAAGCCTAAACCTAACCCTCCCTCTCCTCCCGCAGCCTAAACCTAACATACACACACACATCCAGGGGCGGATCCAGAAGAAAATGATAGGGGGGGCACCATGGAAGGGGCAAGTACATTTGCGTGCGGCTTCAGTGCATGTGAGGTGGCGCTTCTTATACAATGCCCACAGTTGTAGCGCTCATTATGCAATGTCCACTGTACTGGTAGTGCCCCTTATATAGACCCCATAATAGTGGTGCCCCTTATGCAATGCCCCTATTGCCTCCAGTAGTAATGTTGCCTGTAGTAATGCCCGCAGTCATATAGTGAGTGTGGCCAATTAAAATGAGACGTGATACACAGACATATTCCCCCAATAGTGCAGTGCCAGATCCACAATTGCCCCCACAGTGCCAGATCCACAATTGCCCCCACAGTGCCAGATCCACAATTGCCCCCATAGTGCCAGATCCACAATTGCCCCCACAGTGCCAGATCCACAATTGCCCCCACAGTGCCAGATCCACAAATGCCCCCACAGTGCCAGATCCAAAAATGCCCCCACAGTGCCAGATCCAAAAATGCCCCCACAGTGCCAGATCCACAAATGCCCCCACAGTGCCAGATCCAAAAATTCCCCCACAGTGCCAGATCCAAAAATGCCCCCACATTGCCAGTTTCAAAAATGCCCCTACAGTGCCAGATCCAAAAAGGCCCCCACAGTGTCAGGTATACAAATGCCCCCACAGTGCCAGGTAAACAATTGCCCCCACAGTGCCAGGTATACAATTGCCCTCACAGTGCCAGGTATACAAATGCCCCCACAGCAGGTATACAAATGCCCCCACAGCAGTTCTGAAGCTGCTTACCGCTGCTGCTGCTTCTCTGCCCGGCTGGCTCTGAGGGTGTCAGGAGGAGAGCGCGGCTATATCTGGCGGTGCGTAGGACTTCAAACTAGCCGCCAGTTCGTGAGCCAATCAGAGCTCGCGGACCGGCGGCTCCTGATTGGCTGCCGGTCCGCGAGCTCTGATTGGCTCACGAACTGGCGGCTGGTTTGATGTCCGCAACACGCCGCCAGATAGCCGCGCTCTCCTCCTGACAGCTGAGACACGCTGCCGCCGGACTGAGCGGCAGCGTGTCTCAGTGACACAAGCGAGTGGGGGGGGACACAAATGACAGGGGGGGCACGGGCCCGAGTGCCCCCCCCCCCCCCTGGATCCGCCACTGCACACATCCCCCCGTGGCTTCCCTCTGGCGGTCACGGTGGATTGTCGTTCGGCATATGCTTTTAGCAAGAAGGAATTATGCAATATTGCAGTGTTTCGCAAACTCAGTCATTACAGTCCAGGCTTTAAGGATATCCATGCTCGAATTCAGATGGCTAAATCAAAGGGACAGGTATTAATTAACTCACCTGAGCTCAAGCATAGGTATCCTCAAAACCTGGACTGTAATGGCAGTGTTTGGGAAACTGCATTGACCTCCATGGGATAAATAACTAAGGAACTTAGAGAACGTTACTTTACATTAATTTTAGCAAGTATATTTAGTTTTCTCTAACGTCCTAGTGGATGCTGGGGACTCCGTAAGGACCATGGGGAATAGACAGGCTCCGCAGGAGACAGGGCACTTTAAGAAAGTATTTGTATACTGGTGTGTTCTGGCTCCTCCCTCTATGTCCCTCCTCCATACCTCAGTTTGAATCTGTGCCCGGACGAGCTGGGTGCTACTTAGTGAGCTCTCCTGAGCTTGCTAAAAAGAAAGTATTTTGTTAGGTTTTTTTATTTTCAGAGATATCTGCTGGCAACAGACTCTCTGTTACGTGGGACTGACGGGACAGAAGCAGCCCTACTCACTGAAGATAAGTCCTGCTTCTTAGGCTACTGGACACCATTAGCTCCAGAGGGATCGTACACAGGATCGCACCCTTGGTCGTCCGATCCCGGAGCCGCGCCACCGTCCCCCTCGCAGAGCCGGAAGACAGAAGCCGGTGACAGAAGCAAGAAGACTTCGAAATCGGCGGCAGAGGACTCCAGTCTTCATATGAGGTAGCGCACAGCACTGCAGCTGTGCGCCATTGCTCCCACACTAAACCCACATACTCCGGTCACTGTAGGGTGCAGGGCGCAGGGGGGGGGCGCCCTGGGCAGCAATTAGAGACCTCTTGGCAAAAGTGGGCATATATACAGTTGGGCACTGTATATATGCATGGGCCTCCACCATATTTTTACACAAAAACGCGGGACAGAAGCCTGCCGCTGAGGGGCGGGGCTTCTTCCTCAGCACTCACCAGCGCCATTTTCTCTCCACAGCTCCGCTGAGAGGAAGCTCTCCAGGCTCTCCCCTGCAGAATCACGGTACAAGAGGGTAAAAAGAGAGGGGGGGGGGCACATAAATTTGGCGCAAAAACAGTATATACAGCAGCTACTGGGTTAACACTAAGTTACTGTGTGATTCCTGGGACATATAGCGCTGGGGTGTGTGCTGGCATACTGTCTCTCCAAAGGGCCTTGTGGGGGAACTGTCTTCAAATAGAGCATCCCCTGTGTGTGGGGTGTGTCGGTACGTGTGTGTCGACATGTCTGAGGTAAAAGGCTCCCCTAAGGAGGAGATAGAGCAAATATGTGTGTGTGAGGGTGTCTCTGTCGACAACGCCGACACCTGTTTGGATATGTGTAATGAAGTGCTAAGGTGAATTTATTGCACAAAAGATTAGAGAACAGACAGGAAATCTACCCATGTCTGTCCCTATGTCGCAGAGACCTTCAGAGTCTCTCAATGCTCACTATCCAAAATAATAAACACTGATATCGACACGGAGGTTGACTCCAGTGTCGACTACGATAATGCAAAGTTACAGCCAAAATGGTAGAAGAGTATTCAATATATGATTATTGTAATAAAAGATGATTTGCATATCACTGATGACTCATCTGTTCCTGACACAAGGGTACACATGTTAAGGGGAAGAAAGCTGAGGTAAATTTCCCTCCTCTCATGATGAAAAAGAGCGGGAATCTCCAGACAAGAGACTGCAGTTTCCCACAAAGACTTCTCAGGCAGTATCCTTTCCCCACTAGGGCCAGAATAGGATGGGAATCTTCCCCTAGGATGTCACGTTTGCCCAAAAGGTAGCCCTGACGTAACAGCTATTCTCAGGGATCCTGCAGATAGCATGCACATTCTGATACACTACTCAGACCGACGATTGTGTCGGCATGGGTTTATAGCGCTGTGACCTTATCAGCAGAGATTGAGACCCTAGTATGTAGATATATATAGAGATATATATATATATATTAAAGATGCTGTCTTAAGAGATATATATATATAAAACATGCCCAAAGAGACATGAGTATACTGGGTCCTAGAGTCAAAGCTATGTCGATTTCTGCTTGACGTGTCCTGTAGAATATGCAATGGACAGATGATGCCGACTTAAGAGGCATATGGAAGGCTGAGGATTGTGTGGAGAAGGGTTCTCGGACCTGGTCTCCACAGCTATAGCTGGTAATTCTGATATTTTGCCTTATATTCCTGCACAGCCTAGGAAAGCACATTATAAAATGCAGCCTTTCGTACAAAGAAACAAGAAAGTCCGAGGTGCGTCCTTTCTTGCCAGAGGCGGGGGCAGAGAACAGAAGTCCTCCCCGGCCTCTACAAAAATCCACCTCATGTCGCTGGGGCTCCACAGGTGGAGCTAGGCCCGGTGGGGGCACGCCTTCGTAGGTTCAGCCACAAGTGGGTTCACTCCCTGTTAGATCCCTGGGCAATAGATATTGTGTATCAGGGATACAAGCTGGACTTTGAGAAGATGCCCCCTCACCGACGGCCCTGCCGGCTTCCCCCCACGAGAGGGAAACAGTGGTAACTGCAATTCACAAATTGTATCTTCAACAGGTGATGGTCAAGGTTCCCCTCCTTCAACAAGGAGGAAGTTATTATTTGACCATGTGGTAGTCCCGAAACCGGATGGTTCGGTCAGACCCATATTGAATTAAAATCCCTGAACATATACCTGGAAAGGTTCAAGTTCAAGATGGAATCGCTAAGAGCGGTCATTGCAAGCCTGAAAGGGGGAGATTTTATGGTGACTCGGGACATAAAGGATGCATACCTTCATGTCCCCATTTATCCACCTCATCAGGCGTACCTCAGAATTGCGGTACGGGATTGTCATTACCAATTTCAGATGTTGCCGTTTGGTCTCTCCACGGCCCCGAGAATGTTCACCAAGGTAATGGCGGAAATGATGGTGCTCCTGCGGAAGCAAGGTGTCACTATTATCACGTACTTGGACGATCTCATAAAAGCGAGATCAAGAGAGCAGTGGCTGAACAGCGTATCACTTTCTCTGGAAGTGTAACAGCAACACGGCTGGATTCTATATATTCCAAAGTCGCAGTTGGTTCCTACAGCTCATCTGCCTCTCCTAGGCATGATCCTGGACACAGACCAGAAAAGGGTTTATCTCCCGATAGAGAGAGCTCAGGAGCTCGTGACACTGGTCAGGAATCTATTAAAACCAAAACAGGTGTCAGTGCATCACTGCACTCGAGTTCTGGGAAGGATGGTGGCATCATACGAGGACCTTCCAATGGGACTTACTGGACAAGTGGTCCGGATCACATCTTCAGATGCATCGGTTAATCACCCTATCCCCCAGGGCCAGGGTGTCTCTCCTGTGGTGGCTGCAGAGTGCTCACCTTCTCGAAGTTCGCAGATTCGGCATTCAGGACTGGGTCCTGGTGACCACGGATGCAAGCCTCCGAGGGTGGGGGGCAGTCACATAGGGAAGAAATTTCCAAGGGCTGTGGTCAAGTCAGGAGACTTGCCTTCACATCAACATCCTGGAACTAAGGGCCATATACAACGCCCTACGTCAAGCGGAGTCCCTGCTTCGCGACCAACCGGTTCTGGTTCAGTCAGACAATATCATCGCAGTGGCTCATGTAAACCGCCAAGGCGGCACAAGGAGCAGGGTGGCGATGGTAGAAGCCACCAGAATTCTTCGCTGGGCGGAGAATCACGTAAGAGCACTGTCAGCAGTGTTCATTCCGGGAGTGGACAACTGGGTAGCAGACTTCCTCAGCAGGCACGACCTCCACCCGGGAGAGTGGGGACTTCATCAAGAAGTCTTCACGCAGATTGCAAGGCGGTGGGAACTGCCACAGGTGGACATGATGGCATCCCGCCCCAACAAAAAGCTACAGAGATATTGCGCCAGGTCAAGAGACCCTCAGGCGATAGCTGTAGACGCACTAGTGACACCGTGGGTGTTCCAGCCGATTTATGTATTTCCTCCTCTTCCTCTCATACCAAAGGTGCTGAGAATCATAAGAAAAAGAAGAGTGAGAACAATACTCATTGTTCCGGATTGGCCAAGAAGGACTTGGTATCCGAATCTGCAAGAAATGCTCACAGAGGACCCATGACCTCTGCCTCTAAGACAGGACTTGTTGCAACAGGGGCCCTGTCTGTTCCAAGACTTACCGCGGCTGCGTTTGACGGCATGTCGGTTGAACGCCGGATCCTAGCAGAAAAAGGCATTCCGGATGAGGTTATTCCTACGCTGATAAAGGCTAGGAAGGACGTGACGGCTAAACATTATCACCGTATAGGGCGAAAATATGTTGCTTGGTGTGAGGCCAAGAATGCCCCTACGGAGGAATTCCAGCTGGGCCGTTTCCTTCACTTCCTACAGTCGGGAGTGACTTAGGGCCTGAAATTGGGTTCCATTAAGGTCCAGATTTCGGCTCTATCCATTTTCTTTCAAAAAGAACTGGCTTCTCTTCCTGAAGTCCAGACGTTTGTAAAGGGAGTGCTGCATATTCAGCCCCCTTTTGTGCCTCCAGTGGCACCTTGGGAATCTTAACGTGGTGTTGAGTTTCCTGAAGTCACACTGGTTTGAGCCACTCAAAACCGTGGAGTTAAAATTTCTCACGTGGAAGGTGGTCATGCTATTAGCCTTGGCTTCAGCTAGGCGTGTGTCAGGATTAGCGGCTTTGTCACATAAAAGCCCCTATCTGGTTTTCCATATGGACAGGGCAGAATTGCGGACCCGTCCACAATTTTTGCCAAAAGTGGTGTCATCCTTTCATATGAACCAACCTATTGTGGTGCCTGTGGCTACTCGTGACTTGGAGGATTCCAGGTTACTAGATGTGGTCAGGGTTTTGAAGGTTTATGTAGCCAGAACGGCTAGGGTCAGGAAAACAGAATCTTTGTTTATCCTGTATGCTTCCAACAAGCTTGGGGCGCCTGCTTCAAAGCAAACTATTGCTCGCTGGATCTGTAACACGATTCAGCAGGCTCATTCGGCGGCTGGGTTGCCGCTGCCTAGATCAGTTAAGGCTCATTCCACAAGGAAGGTGGGCTCTTCTTGGGCGGCTGCCCGAGGGGTCTCGGCATTACAGCTTTGCCAAGCGGCTACTTGGTCAGGTTCAAACACCTTTGCAAAGTTCTACAAGTTTGATACCCTGGCTGAGGAGGACCTTGTGTTTGCTCATTCTGTGCTGCAGAGTCATCCGCACTCTCCCGCCCGTTTGGGAGCTTTGGTATAATCCCCATGGTCCTTACGGAGTCCCAGCATCCACTAGGACGTTAGAGAAAATAAGATTTTACTTACCGGTAAATCTATTTCTCGTAGTCCGTAGTGGATGCTGGGCGCCCGTCCCAAGTGCGGACTTCTTCTGCAATACTTGTATATAGTTATTGCTGAAATAAGGGTTATGTTGGTTGCATCGGGGTTGATCTGATGCTCCGTTGTTGTTCATACTGTTAACTGGGTAAGTTTATCACGAGTTATATGGTGTGATTGGTGTGACTGGTATGAGTCTTGCCCTGGATTCCAAAATCCTTTCCTTGTACTGTCAGCTCTTCCGGGCACAGTTTCTCTAACTGAGGTCTGGAGGAGGGACATAGAGGGAGGAGCCAAAGCACACCAGTATCCAAATTCTTTCTTAAAGTGCCCTGTCTCCTGCGGAGCCCGTCTATTCCCCATGGTCCTTACGGAGTCCCCAGCATCCACTACGGACTACGAGAAATAGATTTACCGGTAAGTAAAATCTTATTATTTCCTACGTCCAGGACTTATTGGCTTCTATGCCTGTAATGGCTCATTCCCCTGGAGCTCACCACTGGATACAAGCAAGGTGCGTAGCCAAGGATCTGCGTGATCAGGTTAGTTGGCGGAGGAGGGTTGTTTTTTGTGGGTTTTGTTTTTTTATAATGAAAAAGTCAGGTCCAGTTTTTAATGAAACCTCCTTGAATAAGAACACTGATATAAAGCAAAAGTCCCAAATGAGGTATAAATTACATACATCATTTTACATGATTTAACACAGTGGTAGAGGAACTAAGACACATGAAAGTCATATACATATTTCTCTAGCATCCATAAGGGATACTGGGGACAGATTAGTACGATGGGGTATAGACTGGTCCAAAGGAGCCAGTGCACTTTAAATTTCTTCAACTGGGTGTGCTGGCTCCTCCCCTCTATGCCTCCTCCTATAGTTCAGTTTAGCAAAAAGTGCCCTGAGGAGAGGATGCAAACTCTGCACGCTCCTGAGTTTTTCTTTAATTTCTTTTAAAGTTTGATTTCTTTTGGTATGCTGTTTGGGCAACAGCATACCTGCACTGTGGTAGTTAGAGGGGGTGGGCGGGGACGGTCACCGGCCTCTTGAGGTGCAGAGCCGCTTCCCCGCCGCAGGACCACCGTCCAGATGGGCTGTCGCAGCCGCAGCATGCCACACACCCCTAATGCTGCCTGGAGGTGATCATCGGTGGTGTGTACTCGCCGGGGACCCCACTAGGGGGGTCTCCCGGTTCACTGTGCAGCTGAAGTGCGCATGAGGCGTACGGGTCCCTCCTGGGGGGGACCCGCTGTAGCCCCTGTGTGAGACTGGCTAAAATACATTGTACCAAGCATTTATGTAATGTTCTTGTATTTGCTGTGGTGCGCTCCCTGGGTCAGCTAACGACAGTTTATGGTAAGATCCAATGGCAGGGTACTATGTTCATCCACACTTGATCAGCGGGAGAAAGACAGACGTGGGGGAATTCAGATATCTTCTCTCTGAACACTTCACCAATTCACCATCATAGGTATCCCAAAAAAAAATAAAGAGGTTCGCATATAGTGAAGTACAATTTTATTCTAATTGGTGTGCAAATTAGCATAAAGTATTCAGTGCAAATAAAAGTTCATGGGGTATAACTTCCCATATAATGCATAACATAACCCCAATGGGTAGGAATAGCAGCAATAGATACGATAGTTCAGTGCAAATCAGAGTTAATTCATGGGGTATCGCTTCCCATAATCAAAGTGGCATACCACAAAGGGGGTTCACTACGGCTGGCCGGCGGTCGGACTCCCGGCGACCAGCATACCGGCGCCGGGAGCCCAACCGCCGGCTTACCGACAGTGTGGCGAGGGCAAATGAGCCCCTTGCGGGCTCGCTGCGCTCGCCACGCTACGGGCACGGTGGCGCGCTCACACTATTTTATTCTCCCTCTACGGGGGTCGTGGACCCCCACGAGGGAAAATAAGTGTCGGTATGCCGGCTGTCGAGCTCCCGGCGCCGGTATACTGAGCGCCGGGAGCCCGACCGCCGGTATACAGAAGACCACCCCCACAAAGGATATAAATAGCAGCGATCAATGAAAAGGTCATGGAAGGTCACACACCTTGAGGAAGGCTTACATATAGAGCTGAAACGCGTTGATTGATTAAAGGGACCTTCCATGACCTGAGGGGAGCAAAATCAGCCGAGAATCTGCATGTTTTGACTGTTGCTGTTAATCCCGGGAAGCAACCTTCCATGCGAATTTGGGTGGGCTAGTTGACACCTCACAAAATCTGGTACGCAGGTCCGCCTAATCAGTGGTGGATTTTTTTCATATTATATTTATTATATTTTCATTGATTGCTGCTATTTATATCCTTTGTGGTATGCCACTTTGATTATGGGAAGCGATACCCCATGAATTAACTCTGATTTGCACTGAACTATCGTATCTATTGCTGCTATTCCTACCCATTGGGGTTATGTTATGTATTATATGGGAAGTTATACCCCATGAATTTTTATTTGCACTGAATACTTTATGCTAATTTGCACACCAATTAGAATAAAATTGTACTTCACTATATGCGAACCTCTTTATTTTTTTTGGGATACCTATGATGGTGAATTGGTGAAGTGTTCAGAGAGAAGATATCTGAATTCCCCCACGTCTGTCTTTCTCCCGCTGATCAAATGTGGATGAACATAGTACCCTGCCATTGGATCTTACCATAAACTGTCGTTAGCTGACCCAGGGAGCGCACCACAGCAAATCCAAGAACATTCTAGAAACTTTAAGGGACCGAGGTGACTGTCCTGTCTGTTTGGTTGCTGCACCTTTGAAGTGAAGCGCTATCTTTGCATTTTTTCTTTTCAAGCATTTATGTAAGGCTACAAACAGGGAGACATGGCCAGTATAAATATAACACAGTAGCTCCGGCGCCATGGTGGGGGGCGGAGCTACATTACAGAGTGCTCAGCTGCATTTTGGCACCTTTCTCTGCATAGCAGCAGCAGCCTCAACAGCTCCTCCATAACAGTCCCTGGATCACTATTACAGGGGGAGAGCCGCTATAGTGTGCACAAGTAACATTCCTCTGAGGGATTTTTCCTAATACAGACTCACTTGTTTACATATATAAAACGCTGACAGCCTCACTCGGGCTGTGCAACGTTAGGTGTGCTGGTGTTCTCCTGTGTGTCTTCTTACATGCAATAGGGCAGGCTGGTATTGTCTTTCAGGCTGTGTTTTATGTGTATTATACCTGTTTTTCACAATGGTAAAACAGCAGTTACTGTATGCAGTGTTTGTATTGCTAGATTCTCCCCTAGTTCATCTGGCTCAATATCATGTGAGCAGTGTAGTCAGTCATCTCAGAATGCTGATAACAATGTGGAGGAGAGTCCAGAGCCCTCCTGGTTGGGGGCTATCAAAACTACGATGTCTGATATGTCATCTCAGCTCAAAGCAAACGCAAATAAAACTCAGGAACTGCAACAAGCAGTGGCAAGTCTAACTGCTAAACAACCCCCCCTGTCCACTACAGGTGCACAAAAACGTGCTCTACCTGCACTCCTATCAGATACTGATGATGATATACAGGATGATGTGGACCCCATAAGTGGGTATTCCAACCCTACCCAGGGTATTGAACCCTTCATATTGGTTATTCGGGATTTGTTAAAGCTACCCCTGGAGGATGCTAATGCTCAGCCGTAATTTTTCCTCCCACAAGACAAACTGACCGTCACATTTCCTGATTCCAAGGAATTGGATGACTTATTTAAAATAGCCTGGAAAAATCCATATAAAAAATATCAGATGTCCAAACGGTTTTTGCATACATTCCCCTTTGCCCCTGAAGGCAGAAAATTCCGGGAAGAATCTCCAGCAATGGATGTCTCAGTCTCTCGCCTTTCTAAAAAGGCAGTACTTTCTGCTCCGGGCTCCTTTACGGTAAAGGACCCGGCAGATAGGAAAATTGAGGCCATTCTAAAATCTATCTGCACTGCTGCAGGTGTAGCTCAATAACCGGTCATTGCTGGTTGACACATGCAATTCATTCCTGGGCTTCTCAAATTCAGGAAGGTCTTTCAGGTGATATGACCTTAGTTACTACTGTAATTTTTCTAAAACACATTCAGGACACGGCAAGAGTCCTCTGTGACTCCCTTAAAGAGATTGGCAATATTAATGCTAGGACCTCTGCTATGACGGTGTCTGCGCGCAGAGCTATATAGTTGCGTCAGTGGATTGCTGACTCCAAACATAATGTGGAATCTCTTCCCTTTACAGGTGAATGGCTCTTTGAAGGTGAATTGGACGCATGGATCTCCAAAGCTACTGCTGGGAAATCCACGTTTCTCCCTTCAGGAGTTCCGCCTGCTAGACGTACCTACCTGGGACTGTCTACTCAGTCCTTTCAGTCCTCTAGATTTCGATCTAGGGCCAGGGGGGCCTCCAACGCAGCTAGAGGTACCAGAGGTAAGCCTAAGGAACCAGCCGTTGCCAGATCTCAGGATCAGAGCACCAATTCTGCTTCCGCAAAGACTTCAGCATGACGGTGCCCACCCACCCTGAGGGGATCTCGTGGTGGGAGCTCGGTTACGTCACTACAGCCACATCTGGGATGGTTCCTGCCAAGATGCTTGGGTAAGGGACCTTATCTCTCAGGGTTACAAGCTGGAGTTTGACGGTGCTCCTCCCCAACGATTTTTCAAATCAAGCTCACCAGCTTTGGAAAATATGCGAGGTACGCTGCTACAGGCCATCAACAAGTTGGTCCAGTCCTAGGTCATTGTTCCAGTACCCCTACAACAACGAGGACAAGGTTACTACTCCATTCTGTTCATAGTACTAAAACTAGACTGGTCTGTGAGACCCATTCTGAATCTGAAGTCCTTGAATCCTTACCTGAAGATTTTCAAATTCAATATGGAATCTTTGAGAGCGGTGATCGCAGGCCTGGAACAACAGGAATTCCTAGTGTACCTGAATATCAAGGACGCTTACCTCCATATCCCAATTTGGCCTCCTCATCGGGTCTATCTGAGGTTCGCCCTACTGAACAATCACTACCAGTTTCAGGCGATACCCTTCGGCCTGTCTACAGCTCAGAGGGTGTTCACGAAGGTGATGGAGGAAAGGATGTTTCAGCTCAGGGTCCAGGGGGTCAACATAATTCCATACTTGGACGATCTCCTGATAAAAGCTAGTTCCAGGGAGCTTCTATTGCTCCATATAGATTGCACTATCCAACTTCTGTCTCAACACGGGTGGGTCCTCAACCTGCAGAAGTCCCATCTGGAACCGTCTCAGCGGCTCCGGTTTCTGGGGATGCTACTGGATACTGTAGCACAGATCCTCCCAGATGAAAAAGTGAGAACACTTCAAGAAATGGTTCGCATGGTCCTCCGACCTGCTCTAGTCTCCATTCATCCTTGCATAAAATTGTTGGGAAAGATGGTGGCCTCGTACGAGGCGATTCAGTTCAGAAGGTTTCATGCCAGACCGTTCCAATTGGACATCCTGAACAAGTGGTCCGGTTCCCATCTTCAGATGCACAGGATGATTCGGCTGTCACCCCAGGCCAGGATTTCCCTCCTGTGGTGGGTACAGTCTTCCAACCTGCTGTAAGGTCAACGCTTTGGGATTCAGGATTGGATCCTCCTCACGACGGATGCGAGTCTGAGAGGATGGGGAGCTGTCACCCAGGGGGTGCAGTTCCAGGGCAGGTGGTCTGCCCAAAAGGCCCTCCTTCTGATCAACATCCTGGAACTTCGGGCCATTTACAATGCTCTGATTCAGGCCTCCCCTCTACTCCGGGATCGGGCGATCCAGGTTGTCGGACAACGCCACGGCCGTGGGACAAAGGAGGGACAAAAAGGAGGGCCTGCATGCGAGAAGTGTCAAGAAAGAAATGCAAGAGCACTGTCCGCGATCTTCATTCCGGGAGTGGACAACTGTGAAGCGGACTTCCTGAGTCGCCACGACCTCCACCCGAGGGAGTGAGAACTGCGCCCTCAGGTGTTTCAACAGATCATCGACAGGTGGGGATGCCCACAGATCGACTTGATGGCCTCTCGCCTCAACAAGAAGCTTCGCTGCTATTGCTCAGGAACCAGGGACCCTCAGGTGAGTGCAGTGGATGCGCTGACATTGCCTTGGCCTTACCAACTGGTCTACCTGTTTCCTCCGATTCCGTTGATCCCAAGGGTGCTCAAGCGGATCAGGCATCAAAGAGTGAGAGCAATCTTGATTGCCCCGGATTGGCCCCGAAGAGCGTGGTGCGCGGCTCTTCTGGACATGCCCGTAGAGGACCCTTGGCCTCTACCACTAAGAAAGGATCTTCTTCGACAAGGACCGTTTGTCTACCCGGACTTACGGCAGCTTCGTTTGACGGCATGGAAGTTGAGCGGAACATCCTAGCTCACAAAGGGCTTTTCAAGAACGTCATTGCCACTATGGTGCAAGCCAGAAAACCTGTGACGTCAAAACACTATCATCATATCTGGCGGAGATATGTCTCCTGGTGCGAGGAACGCACAAATCCCTCTGCAGAATTACACTTGGGAAGGTTCCTACGTTTCCTGCAGGCTGGAGTGGATAAAGGCTTACGTCTGGGATCCATTAAGGTCCAGATTTCAGCTCTTTCCATCTTCTTCCAGAAGAAGTTGGCTCTCTTGCCAGAAGTTCAGTCCTTCTTGCAAGGGGTGCTTCACATACAACCTCAATTCGTGCCGCCTATGGCACCTTGGGATCTGGATGTAGTGTTACGCTTTCTACAGTCCTCCTGGTTTGAACCTCTGACGACGGTAGAAGATAAGTACCTCACACGGAAAACAGTGATGTTACTGGCCCTGGCTTCTGCTAGGCATGTCTCAGAATTGAGGGCCTTGACGTGCAAAAGTCCGTACTTGGTCTTTTACGAGAATAGAGCAGAGCTCATGACTAGACAGCTGTTCCTGCCGAAGGTGGTCTCCGCGTTTCACTTGAATCAACCTATTGTGATTCTGACACTTCTGCTCCTCCGGTGCCATTGGATGC
Source organism: Pseudophryne corroboree (assembly GCF_028390025.1). Taxonomy (NCBI): domain Eukaryota; kingdom Metazoa; phylum Chordata; class Amphibia; order Anura; family Myobatrachidae; genus Pseudophryne; species Pseudophryne corroboree. Next base: position 87,284,622 of record NC_086444.1, on the reverse strand, counting down.
AGTGCGAGCCTTGAAAGTCTATGTCAAGAGGACGACTCGGATCAAAAAGACGGATTCTTTGTTCGTGCTCTATGATGCGCGGAAAAAGGGTTGCCCTGCTTCAAAGCAGTCCATTGCTCGTTGGATTAGGCTTACTATCCAACAGGCCTATGTGTCGGCAGTTTTACCTATTCCACAGTCTCTGAAGGCCCACTCTACCAGGTCGGTGGGCTCTTCCAGGGCGGCTGCCCGTGGAGTCTCGGCCCTACAACTGTGCCGTGCTGCTACCTGGTTGGGGAAAAACACCTTTGTGAAGTTCTACAAGTTTGATACCCTGGCCAAAGAGGATACTCAGTTTGGGCAGGCGGTGCTGCAGATGTCTCCACATGTTCCCGCCCGTTCTGGAAGCTTTGGGGACATTCCCATCGTACTAATCTGTACCCAATATCCCTTATGGATGCTAGAGAAAATTGGATTTTAAATACCTAGCGGTAAATCGTTTTCTCGTAGTCCATAAGGGATATTGGGCGGCCCGCCTCTGTGTGGTGACTTTCTGCAGGTTCTCTGTTCTGTGTTTCCTGTTCAGCTGTTGTTGTTAATGTTGCCAGGCGTTGCTGGCTAAGTTATATGTTGGTGTGCTGGTGTGTAAATTTCACCACACCTTTTGTTATGTTCACTCTCTCAAGTATGTCATTCTCCTTCGGGCACTGTTTTACATATACTGTAACTGGCCTGTAGGAGGAGGCATAGAGGGGAGGAGCCAACACACCCAGTTGAAGAAATTTAAAGTGCACTGGCTCCTTTGGACCCATCTATACCCCATCGTACTAATCTGTCCCCAATATCCCTTATGGACTACGAGAAAAGGATTTACCGGTAGGTATTTAAAATCCTATTATTGAACATTGTTTGCTAGCATAGGGGACAAATAAACACATAATAGAGTAAAACAGAGGGGGAGATGTAGCAAGCCTTGGAGAGTTCTAAAGTATCAAATAAACTGCTCCTAATTTTTCAAACAGTCTATACAGTAACACGGCAGTTAGGAGCAGATAGGCTAGTACTTTTATCTCTCTCCAGAGCTTGATACATCTCCTCAGAGACTGATGGATATCTAACAACATTTGCCTATAGCTTCGGGCAAGGTGTCCTGCTCTACTGCCGTTGCCCTCGTCACAGGTTACTATTCCCAATCGTAGTCCACGTGGATGATAAATAAAGCAAAAGTTGGGAAAACATGTAAAAAAACAACAACTTGTCAACCTTAAGCACTGCTGACCTTTCATCTGTCGTTATTTTGTACATGTCGAGCATATATCATTGACCTATCATCCAGATACCCTTTAACTCCTGGGCGTAGCAGGCACTGCACCATGTTCACATCCCTTATACCAATATTTGCCCCCCTAAAACACACACACGCACTAAGTACTACCACCAGTATGTGTCTGGTGCTTGTCTCTGGTTACTACATAGCAGTGTGTAGTAATCATCCTCTGTCCCCGCACATACCCAGTAATATCTACTGTATAGTCCAATGTGCCATCACCATTAGTGCTGTGCATATAGTTATCTGTAATAATCTGCTTCCCTTATAAGCGGGAGGTTTATCAAACCACCTACTGTATAAAGAGCAACTGAAGGTGTTGCTCATAGCAACCAATAAGATTCTAGCTCTCATTTATCTTGTACATTCTATAAAATGATAGCTAGATACTTATTGGTTGATCAGGGCAATACATCAAATTGTCCCTGATAAATCCCTCCTAAGCTCAGACATAGGTCATTCAGACCCGGATGCATCAGTGTACACAGCCATCTGCATTCATCTCTGAATAACCCCCGGAGCCGGCCCTAGGCATAGCCAACTAGACAATTGCCTAGGGCATCTGGTATGCCTAGGGGCACAAGCAGCTTCTGCTGATTAAAATGATATGCGGCATGCCTATATTCTGTGTGTAGCATTTCGCATGCAGATACCGCCACAGTCGCACACAGTATATATAATTAAGAAAATTGCGTACAGCATAAAAGGTTAATGAAAGCTTTATAATACAGGTAATGTGATTTATTGGCAGGTTTTTTTAATGGTTGTAAAAATTTTCCTAAATTACCCACTGCCAGTTTTGGCGTAAAAAAAGCACCCCAAATACACACACACACACACACGCGCGCGCGCGCGCGTGTGTGTATATATATATATATATATATATATATGTATATGTATACACTGCTCAAAAAAATAAAGGGAACACTTAACACTTAAACAACACAATTTAACTCCAAGTCTATCACACTTCTGTGAAATCAAACTGTCCACTTAGGAAGGAACACTGATTGACAATCAATATCACATGCTGTTGTGCAAATGGAATAGACCACAGGTGGAAATTATAGGCAATTAGCAAGACACTCCCAATAAAGGAGTTGTTCTGCAGGTGGTGACCACAGACCACTTCTCAGCTCCTATGCTTTCTGGCTGATGTTTTGGTCACTTTTGAAAGCTGGCGGTGCTTTCACTCTAGCCTACAACCCACACAGCTCATCCAGGATGGCACATCAATGCGAGCTGTGGCAAGAAGGTTTGCTGTGTCTGTCAGCGTAGTGTCCAGAGCTTGGAGGTGCTACCAGGAGACAGGCCAGTGCATTAGGAGACGTGGAGGAGGCCGTAGGAGGGCAACAACCCAGCAGCAGGACTGCTATCTCCGCCTTTGTGCAAGGAGGAGCACTGCCAGAGCCCTGCAAAATGACCAAGCCACAAATGTGCATGTGTCTACTCAAACGATCAGAAACAGACTCCATGAGGGTGGTATGAGGGCACGACGTCCACAGGTGGGGGTTGTGCTTACAGAACAACACCGTGGAGGACGTTTGGCATTTGCCAGAGAACACCAAGATTGGCAAATTCGCCACTGGCGCCCTGTGCTCTTCACAGATGAAAGCAGGTTCTCACTGAGCACATGTGACAGACGTGACAGAGTCTGGAGATGCCAAGGAGAACGTTCTACTGCCTGCAACATCCTCCAGCTGACCAGTTTGGCAGTGGGTCAGTAATGGTGTGCGGTGGCATTTCTTTGGGGGGGGCCGCACAGCCCTCCATGTGCTCGCCAGAGGTAGCCTGGCTGCCATTAGGTACCGAGATGAGATCCTCAGACCCCTTGTGAGACCATATGCTGGTGCGGTTGGCCCTGGGTTCCTCCTAATGCAAGACAATGCTAGACCTCATGTAGCTGGAGTGTGTCAGCAGTTTCTGCAAGACGAAGGCATTGATGCTATGGACTGGACCGCCCGTTCCCCAGACCTGAATCCAATTGAGCACATCTGGGACATCATGTCTCGCTCCATCCACCAACGCCACGTTGCACCACAGACTGTCCAGGAGTTGGCGGATGCTTTAGTCCAGGTCTGGGAGGAGATCCCTCAGGAGACCATCCACCACCTCATCAGGAGCATGCCCAGGCGTTGTAGGGAGGTCATACAGGCACGTGGAGGCCACACACACTACTGAACCTCATTTTGACTTGTTTTAAGGACATTACATCAAAGTTGGATCAGCCTGTAGTGTGTTTTTCCACTTTAATTTTGAGTGTGACTCCAAATCCAGACCTCCATGGGTTAATAAATTTGATTTCCATTGATAATTTTTGTGTGATTATGTTGTCAGCACATTCAACTATGTAAAGAACAAAGTATTTAATAAGAATATTTCATTCATTCAGATCTAGGATGTGTTAAGTGTTCCCTTTATTTTTTTGAGCAGTGTATATATTATATATATATATATATATATATATATATACACACACACATATACATACATATACATACATACATACATACATACATACATATATACATGAGTTCTTGAGGCTATGAGGGTATCTTAGCAGGCATGGGAGTAAAGGGTGTGGTTGATTAGGTCGACATGCGTTAGGTCAACATACATTGGGTCGACCACGTTTGGTCGACATGACCACTAGCTCGACATGGAAAAAGGTTGACATGAGATTTTTTTTACTTTTTTTGGTGTAGTTTTCTTTGAAAAGTGACAGGGAACCCGAATTAGTGCACCGTGTCCTCTCGCATGGCTCGCTTCGTTCGCCATGGTTCGGGCAAGGGTACTGTTCCCAGTTGTAGTCCACGTGGATCGTTAAGTATGAAAAAGGTAAAAAAATTGTGAAAAACTCATGTCGACCTTTTTCCATGTCAACCTAATGCATGTCGACCAAACGTGGTCGACCTAACTCATGTCGACCTATTGACCGCCATCTGGGAGTAAGAGGAGTGTGTGTTTATTTTCGTGTCACTCCTATGTCATGTTCAAAAGTAAAATGAGATACGTAATATCAATTTCTCATGTGAAGTGCATCTGTTGCACAGTGAATAGATTTGCACAGGACTACGTGCAGTATGTGTGGTCATGGAGTGCCATTCACACTACAGGCCGGGTCTCTGGTGTTGCAGATATGAACCTAAAACTAACTCCATTCATTGGGCAGGAATTGTACAGGGAAGAGGTGTTGAGGTGTGCGCCTTTCACACAGGGAAGAGGCGTTGAGGTGTGCGCCTTTCACACAGGGAAGAGGCGTTGAGGTGTGTGCCGTTCACACAGGGAAGAGGCGTTGAGGTGTGCGCCGTTCACAGACGTGGAACATGAGGATTGCTTCACGGTTACATGTAAGTGATGGGCAACAGTTGGCAAAAGGGAAATGTAATAGATTCATTGATGTAGAGTACTAAGGGGGTCATTCCGACCCGATCGATCGCTGCACTTTCTCACAGCGCAGCGATCGGGTCAAAACTGCGCATGTGCCGGCGCCGCAGTGCACCGGAGCATGCCAGCCGTCGTTGAGGCAGAGGTGGTCGCTGGGCGGCGGTGTTAAGCCATTTAGGGGGCGCGGACCGGCCAACGCAGGCGTGGCCAGACCGTTGGGGAAGGGGCGGGCCGCGGCGGCTGCATGACATCATACGCAGCCGCTGCGGGCCGGGGAGCGACGTTTAGCTCCCGGCCAGCACGCTAAAGCTGCGCTGGTCGGGAGCTACTCTTGAAGATCAAAGGCATCGCCGCTGTGTGATGCCTTTGCACTTCTGCGGGGATGGGGCGGCACTGACATGCGGGGCGGACTAGCCCTGTGCTGGGCGTCCCCCCGCATGTCAGTGTGAATGATCGTAGCTGTGCTAAATTTAGCACAGCTACGATCAACTCGGAATGACCCCCTATATTGGTTGTCTCACACAGAAGACATGAATACTTTTGCTAAAACCTGGCTAGTCACCGCATAACTGCCTGGAATTGTGCCTAGATGTATCTGGGGATATTTGATAGCTGCCAATTGCCTGATCAGAATTCTAAAGCCAATTATCTGTATTACAGTTTAGTATAAACTGTAAGGAGACTCTTCAGCCCTGTGTGACGCTGCGATGCTTACTTGCCAACCAGGTGTTGGCGCCTCACAACCAACGTAGGTTTTCCACTGTGTTGTTGGGCTACCTTAATTCTGAATTAGGTGTTCAACCACACACTTGGAATTGAATTGCCCTGAAAAATCTGTTTGTTTAAGAACGTAAGGTTAGTTCGTCAGCGGGTGATGCCAGCAACGGTACACCAAAACACCCTGAAATAACGGATGGGCACTTACAGCCCCTTACTGTGTAAGAGTAAGAGCATGTCCCACATACGGGTATAGTATGTGTTGCCGGCGGTCGGGCTCCCGGCGACCAGCATATCAGTGCCGGAATCCCAACCGCTGACAGCTGGGCGAGCGCAAATGAGCCCCTTGCGGGACACGGTGGCGAGCTACGCTCACCACACTATCTATTCTCCCTCCAGGGGGGTCGTGGACCCCCAAGAGGGAGAAAAGTTGTCAGTATGCCAGCGGTCGGGATTCCGGCGCCGGTATGGTGGTCGTTGGGAGCCCGGCCGCCGGCAACCTGAAGACCACACCCCTCATACGCATCAAGAGAAATGGGTTAAAAATAATACAGAAACAATCTGCAAATGCACACTGGCTTATTGGGGCAGATGTACTGAGCCTGGAGAAGTGATAAAGCAGTGATAAGTGCAAGGTGATAACGCACCAGCCAATCAGCTCCTGTCAATTGACATGTTGGAGCTGATCGGCTGGTGCGTTATCACCTTGCACTTGCAGATGGAGCCACGCTAATCGTGGCTCAGTCTGTGCCTGGGCGAGTCTATCTCTGCGTCCGGGGCACGCGCTCCGGGCGTGACTAGGCGGATGGATGCGATGGAACCGCACTCATCTGTATCACTGCTTTATCATTTCTCTAGGCTTAATATATCTGCCCCTGTGCACTGTATTTGCTCTGCAGCTCCCTGTGTACATGAAATGCTGCATGTTACTGAGGAATTTTCTCTGTAAAGGGAACATGTACAGTAGCCCCTGTGCAATACAGGTTGAGTCTCCCTTATCCAAAAACAAAGGTTTCACTATCTCACCCTCACTCAAAAAAGTCTGTATTTCGGAATATTCCGTATTTCGGAATATTTGGATATGGGATACTCAACCTGTATATACATTTTGCACAGACAGGACCCTTGTTTTCTTGCCTAATTAATTTATAAATGGAAATATCCATACGACATGTTCTCCCAAGGTACTATTAAATGTGGACCCTAGACTTCAATGGCCCAATAATGCAAGGTTTGTTCATTTATTTATGTTGTAAATCTTGCAGGTCTAACAGAGCAATTTGTGGTTATATAAGTGATAAACTTCTATTTTCTTGTGCGGTAAGTCTTGGGGAGTCCAATTAGCGGCTAATTACCTGCGCTGCCAAGGTTTACCCCGCGCATTGAGACCCGGAGGTGGCCCTTTGCTCACGGCTTCAGGAGCTGTGAGGAAGAGTCACTGATAAAAGGCCCCTTTTGTGGTTTAACGCAAAGGGGAAAGCCATTGATTTCGCATTTTACAACGAATGTATGGGTTATCGCGCAGTAACCCAGTGATCTCCGGGTGGCCGTGTGAGTGGTCCTTACAGTCACCATTGGGATTAATGTTCCCTTTTTCTCTTACGTCCTAGAGGATGCTGGGCACTCCGTAAGGACCGTGGGGTATAGACGGGCTCTGCAGGAGACATGGGCACTATAAAGAACTTTAGAATGGGTGTGCACTGGCTCCTCCCTCTATGCCCCTCCTCCAGACCTCAGTTAGATCCTGTGCCCAGAGGAGACTGGGTGCACTACAGGGGAGCTCTCCTGAGTTTCTCTGAAAAAGAATTTTGTTAGGTTTTTTATTTTCAGGGAGCACTGTTGGCACCAGGCTCCCTGCATCGTGGGACTGAGGAGAGAGAAGCAGACCTACTTAAGTGATAGGCTCTGCTTCTTAGGCTACTGGACACCATTAGCTCCAGGGGTAGTCGGAACGCAGGTCTCCCCCCGCCGTTCGTCCCAGAGCCGCGCCGCCGTTCTCCTCGCAGAGCCGGAAGATAGAAGCCGGGTGAGTATAAGAAGAAAAGAAGACTTCAAGGAGGCAGAAGACTTCGGATCTTCACTGAGGTAAGCGTGCAGCGGTAACGCTGCGCGCCATTGCTCCCACACACACTACACACACTAGCGGGCACTGATGGGCGCAGGGGGGGCGCCCTGGGCAGCAATAAAACCTCTGTATCTGGCATAGACACTGCTGAGGCAGTAATTCTTTATATACCCCGCCAGTTTGAAATATTTTGAGCGGGACCGAAGCCCGCCGCCGGATGGGGCGGAGCTTGGTCCCTCAGCACTAACCAGCGCCATTTTCTCCACAGAGATCTGCAGAGAAGCTGGCTCCCCGGTCTCTCCCCTGCTGAACACGGTGACACAGGGCTGAAAAGAGATTGGGGGGGGGGCACTTGTAAGGCGCAGTAAGTGTATTACACAGTGATCTAATATAAAAGCGCTGTTATCTGGGACATTATTTTCCAGTGTCAGTTGGCGCTGGGTGTGTGCTGGCATACTCTCTCTCTCTCTGTCTCTCCATAGCGCATTATTGGGGAACTGTCTCCTTATAACTATATCCCTGTGTGTGTGGGGGTGTCGGTACGAGTGTGTCGGCATGTCTGATGCGGAAGGCTCAGCTAAGGAGGAGGTGGAGCAGATGATTGTGGTGTCGCCGTCGGCAACACCGACTCATGATTGGATGGACATGTGGAATGTTATAAATGCAAATGTGACCTTATTAAATAAGAGATTGGACAAAGCAGAGTCCAGGGAAAGAGCAGGGAGTCAATCCACGGCTTCGGCTGGGTCACTGGGCCCTTCTGGGTCTCAAAAACGTCCCCTATCCCAGATAGCAGACACTGATACCGACACGGACTCTGACTCCAGTGTCGACTACGATGAAGCGTGGTTGCACCCGAGGGTGGCAAAAAGTATTCATTATATGATTATTGCAATAAAAGAGGTTTTGCATATCACGGATGACCCCTCGGTCCCTGGCACGAGGGTGCGCATGTATAAGGAAAAGAAACCTGAGGTAACCTTTCCCCCATCCTATGAACTTAACGAGTTATTTGAAAAGGCTTGGGAAACTCCTGATAAAAAACTGCAGATTCCCAAGAGGATTCTTATGGCATATCCTTTCCCTGCACGGGACAGGGTACGTTGGGAATCTGCACAAAAAAAGGGAAGAAAGAGGGTTCGGAATGCCCTAAAGTGGTGCACACAATCCTATATTAAAATATAACTTTTATTATTATAATAAAACCAGCGAATTTTAAGAAAAAAGGTAAGAGAGTGTAAATAAGATAGAAATTGTGATTAAAATTGAAAAAGCTGCGCACTAGATGTCATCCGTATAGTTCCTAAATTCTAATATTGGAACAATGAAGAGTGTCCTAGAGGTATATGCTTTCTCTATAACTGTATATCTGTTATTCTAAACCCCTAGAATAAGTGTCTCTATTTTTCAAGTCCCTCTCGGGATATGTACTGTGAGACCGTTATGGAAACAGGACTCCTATTTTCTTAATATATAATAGTAACAAAATGATAGTAGTGCTCCAATGGTTTGCTGTGTTAAATGATAAACATAATGAAATGATCTTCCAACAATGTGTGTTATGTTTTTATTGTATCACTGGAATGATAACATAATTCTTAGGCTTCAATTGTACCACAGAGGCATCTGTATATTCTCAGTTCATTTGATACTGTTACATCCACTGTGAATGAGTCATGTGTGTAGTGATACAATTGTAACACATGCAGGAGAAACAGCAGGTGTCTGATTCTCAGATTGAACTCTAACAGCCTTATGGTTCTTGGCTGTTTATGTCTGACAATCTAATCTCAGTTTAATTGTGACAATTGTAACACATGCAGGAGAAACAGCAGATGTCTGATTCTCAGATTAAACTCTAACTGTTCTTGGCTGTTTATGCCTGACAATCTAATCTCAGTTTAATTGTGACATGAGGATGGACTTATTTGCAGCTCACGTTGCTGCTTATCACAATGGGTTAAACTTTCCCCGTCACAATGTTGATTGGTGATTAATATTCACCTTAACACAGTATTAATTAGGCACTTTCCCCTCGGAATCACTATAATATTATACTGTATTCGCTCCTAAATTATTCATAAAGGAGCATTCAAAGTTTATTCTTTTGAATTAGATTGAGACAGAGATAGAGCAGGCTTATTGAATAGCAATTAGGCATTCATTAAGCATGTGAACCATGTCACTGATGCCCCAGTATATATGCAGTCCTTTGAACAGTGCTTTATAGTATAAGTATACTGTTTATGTTAAAACTGAGTACTGCATCTATAAGGACATTAATTAAAGGTATTCACTACATGTCATTAATTCTGCTCAGTAACTTTCAATGCACACAATAGAGTTACATATATTTCTCAATTAAGCTGTTTCCTACTCAAGGAGCACTTGATATATCCTTCACTGTGCACACTGAATTTCACAATGCACACTGGAGTCTGGTATCTGACAAGACTGTTTCCTATTTCCCTGCAATTTGCATGGGATGACACTCCTCATATGGTTATATCCTTCCTATTCTAACATGATATGGAGACTGTCTAAAGTGCACAGCTAGCCTGACGCACGCTTCGCTGTTTGCTTCATCAGAGGCAGAACCAGATTGCTTCCAGGTTCTGGATCGTGTGTGTATATATATATATTCTCCTTATATTAATAAAATACAACTATAGACTGAGAGAGATATACATAGACACGAACACCTTTTTGGTAAAGGATTCACATTATACCATATTTTAATTTATGTATTATTATATATTTTTTATTATTTATTATTATCCCTAGAAGTACATTAATCATTCATCAATAAAAAGGAATAAGGAATTGGTTATTATTTAAAACTTATTTAAAACTTCCCTAATCACTCCACTTATCCACCATGTGAAATGTTCAATACAGTCAGTGGACAAGGGAATCAGGCATATATGTCTAAACAAAAAGATTTTTGCAGGGATATGTATTGCTTTATGGAAAAGACACTTTGAGCAGCATATCCTTTGATCGGATCTATCACAGCATGAATAGGCACTCGTGTAATCGAGTCTACACATGATCCAGCCTGCCACATTGTGATTGATTGAGACTCCCTGGACTAGTGATGCAGATGATGACATCAGGATAAAGGATTCTGATTGGTGGATCGCGGCAATTGCCGGTATTTAGGGGAGAACCTGGAAGCAATCTGGTTCTGCCTCTGATGAAGCAAACAGCGAAGCGTGCGTCAGGCTAGCTGTGCACTTTAGACAGTCTCCATATCATGTTAGAATAGGAAGGATATAACCATATGAGGAGTGTCATCCCATGCAAATTGCAGGGAAATAGGAAACAGTCTTGTCAGATACCAGACTCCAGTGTGCATTGTGAAATTCAGTGTGCACAGTGAAGGATATATCAAGTGCTCCTTGAGTAGGAAACAGCTTAATTGAGAAATATATGTAACTCTATTGTGTGCATTGAAAGTTACTGAGCAGAATTAATGACATGTAGTAAATACCTTTAATTAATGTCCTTATAGATGCAGTACTCAGTTTTAACATAAACAGTATACTTATACTATAAAGCACTGTTCAAAGGACTGCATATATACTGGGGCATCAGTGACATGGTTCACATGCTTAATGAATGCCTAATTGCTATTCAATAAGCCTGCTCTATCTCTGTCTCAATCTAATTCAAAAGAATAAACTTTGAATGCTCCTTTATGAATAATTTAGGAGCGAATACAGTATAACATTATAGTGATTCCGAGGGGAAAGTGCCTAATTAATACTGTGTTAAGGTGAATATTAATCACCAATCAACATTGTGACGGGGAAAGTTTAACCCATTGTGATAAGCAGCAACGTGAGCTGCAAATAAGTCCATCCTCATGTCACAATTAAACTGAGATTAGATTGTCAGGCATAAACAGCCAAGAACAGTTAGAGTTTAATCTGAGAATCAGACATCTGCTGTTTCTCCTGCATGTGTTACAATTGTCACAATTAAACTGAGATTAGATTGTCAGACATAAACAGCCAAGAACCATAAGGCTGTTAGAGTTCAATCTGAGAATCAGACACCTGCTGTTTCTCCTGCATGTGTTACAATTGTATCACTACACACATGACTCATTCACAGTGGATGTAACAGTATCAAATGAACTGAGAATATACAGATGCCTCTGTGGTACAATTGAAGCCTAAGAATTATGTTATCATTCCAGTGATACAATAAAAACATAACACACATTGTTGGAAGATCATTTCATTATGTTTATCATTTAACACAGCAAACCATTGGAGCACTACTATCATTTTGTTACTATTATATATTAAGAAAATAGGAGTCCTGTTTCCATAACGGTCTCACAGTACATATCCCGAGAGGGACTTGAAAAATAGAGACACTTATTCTAGGGGTTTAGAATAACAGATATACAGTTATAGAGAAAGCATATACCTCTAGGACACTCTTCATTGTTCCAATATTAGAATTTAGGAACTATACGGATGACATCTAGTGCGCAGCTTTTTCAATTTTAATCACAATTTCTATCTTATTTACACTCTCTTACCTTTTTTCTTAAAATTCGCTGGTTTTATTATAATAATAAAAGTTATATTTTAATATAAGATTGTGTGCACCACTTTAGGGCATTCCGAACCCTCTTTCTTCCCTTTTTTTGTGCAGATTTATTTTGCCCGTGGTAGCACCCCCTAAACTGTCATGAATAACACAGATGTGTTTGGGACATAATAAATAAGGGGTCATTTTCATAGAAGTTATTCAACCTGTGCGACCAGTACTACAGTCACTAGCTCTCTTTTGTACGTTGGGAATCCTCACCCGGGGTGGACAAGACTAAAACGCCTGTCCAAGAAAGTGGCGCTACCGTCTCCGGACACGGCAGCCCTCAAAGATCCTGCTGATCGCAGGCAGGAAACTACTTTAAAGTCTATTTATGCGCATACAGGTGCTTTGCTCAGACCGGCAATAGCATCGGCATGGGTGTGTAGTGCAGTTGCAGCTTGGACAGATACCTTGTCAGCTGACCTTGATACCCTAGATAGGGATACCATTTTATTAACCTTAGGCCACATTAAAGACGCAGTCTTATATATGAGGGATGCTTAAAGAGACGTTGGGCTGCTGGGGTCGAGAGCCAACGCCATGGCGGTTTCTGCTAGGCGCGCCCTGTGGACCCGCCAATGGACGGGTGATGCCGACTCAAAGAAACATATGGAGGTTTTGCCATACAAAGGTTAAGTTTTATTTGGGGAAGGTCTCGCGGACCTGGTTGCCACAGCTACCGCGGGTAAATCTACCTTTTTGCCTTTTGTTCCCCCACAGCAAAAGAAAACTCCACAGTATCAGATGCAGTCCTTTCGGTCGTGTAAGTCCAGAAGAGGTCGGGGCTCATCTTTCCTCGCCAGAGGTAAGGGTAGAGGGAAAAGAATGCCTGCTCCGGCTAGTTCCCAGGAGCAGAAGTCCTCCCCGGCTTCTACTAAATCCACCGCATGACGCTGGGGCTCCACTGAGGGAGTCCGCACCGGTGCGGGCACGTCTTCGACTCTTCAGCCAGGTCTGGGTTCTGTCAGACGTGGATCCTTGGGCGATGGATATTGTATCCCAAGGCTACAAACTGGAATTCGAAGAGGTGCCCCCTCGCCGATTTTTCAAGTCGGCCTTGCCAGCTTCTCCCCCAGAGAGGGAAGTAGTGTTCGCTGCAATTCAAAAGCTGTATCAACAGCAAGTGATTGTCAAGGTTCCCCTAGTCCAACAGGGGAAAGGGTACTATTCGACCCTGTTCGTGGTCCCGAAGCCGGATGGTTCGGTCAGACCCATTTTAAATCTAAAATCCCTAAACCTGTACTTGAGAAAGTTCAAATTCAAGATGGAATCGCTCCAGGCTGTGATCTCCAGTCTGGAAGGGGGGATTTTATGGTGTCACTCGACATAAAGGATGCATACCTTCTTGTCTCCATATATCCTCCTCATCAGGCGTACCTCAGATTCGATGTACAGGACTGTCATTACCAGTTTCAGATGTTGCCGTTTGGGCTTTCCACGGCCCCGAGGATTTTTACCAAGGTGATGGCGGAGATGATGGTGCTCCTGCGCAGGCAGGGAGTCACAATTATCCCATACTTGGATGATCTCCTGATAAAAGCAAGATTGAGAGATTAATTGCAGAAGAGCGTGTCGCTCTCCCTGAGAGTGCTACAACAGCACGGTTGGATTCTCAATCTGCCAAAGTCACAATTGATTCCAACGACTCGACTATCATTCCTAGGCATGATTCTGGACACGGAACAGAAGAGGGTTTTTCTCCCGATGGAAAAAGCCCAGGACCTCCAGAACATGGTCAGAGACTTGCTAAAACCAAAAAGAGTGTCTGTTCATCAATGCACTCGAGTTCTGGGGAAAATGGTGGTAGCCTACGAGGCCATCCCCTTCGGCAGGTTTCATGCAAGGACGTTTCAGTGGGACCTCCTGGACAAGTGGTCCGGGTCCCGTCTACTAATACATCAGAAGATAAGCCTGTCCCCCCGGGCCAGGGTGTCTCTCCTGTGGTGGCTGCAAAGTGCTTACCTTCTAGAGGGTCGCAGGTTCGGCATTCTGGACTGGTTTCTGGCGACCACGGACGCGAGCCTCCGAGGATGGGGAGCAGTCATACAAGGAAGAAATTTTCAGGGGCTATGGTCAAGCCAGGAGGCTTGTCTACACATCAACGTACTGGAATTGAGGGCCATATACAACGGCCTACGACAAGCGGCGGATCTTCTTCACGACCTACCGGTTCTGATTCAATCAGACAATGTCACAGCCGTGGCTCATGTAAACCGCCAAGGCGGGACAAGGAGCAGAGTGGCAATGGCGGAAGCCACCAGGATTCTTCGCTGGGCGGAAAATCACGTAAGCGCTCTGTCAGCGGTCTTCATTCCGGGAGTGGACAACTGGGAAGCAGACTTCCTCAGCAGACACGATCTCCATCCAGGAGAGTGGGGACTTCATCAAGAAGTTTTTACAGAGATAACAAGTCTTTGGGGAATTCCTCACATAGACATGATGGTGTCACGCCTCAACAAGAAGATTCGGCGGTATTGTGCCAGGTTAAGGGACCCTCAGGCAGTAGCGGTGGACGCCTTGGTGACACCTTGGGTGTTTCAGTCGGTCTATGTGTTCCCCCCTCTTCCTCTCATCTCAAAAATATTGAGAATCATAAGACAAAAAAGGGTGAAACAATACTCATTGTTCCAGATTGGCCTCGAAGAGCCTGGTATTCAGATCTTCAGGAGATGCTCACAGAAGATCCATGGCCTCTTCCTCTCAGGGAGGACCTGTTACAACAGGGGCCCTGCGTGTTCCAAGACGTACCGGGGTTACGTTTGACGGCATGGCGGTTGAACGCCGAATCCTAGCTGGGAAAGGTATTCCGGAGGAAGTCATCCCTACTCTGATAAAGGCTAGGAAGGAGGTGACGGAAAAACATTATCACCGTATCTGGAGGAAGTATGTTTCTTGGTGTGAAGCCAAGAATGCTCCTACGGAAGATTTCCATCTGGGCCGTTTTCTCCACTTTCTACAGACAGGAGTGGATATGGGCCTAAAATTAGGCTCCATTAAGGTACAGATTTCGGCCCTATCTATTTTCTTTCAGAAGGAATTGGCTTCTCTCCCAGAAGTCCAGACTTTTGTAAAGGGAGTACTGCACATCCAGCCTCCATTTGTGACCCCAGTGGCACCTTGGGACCTTAACGTGGTGTTAAGGTTCCTGAAGTCTGACTGGTTTGAACCTCTTCAAACGGTTGGATTGAAATTTCTCACTTGGAAGGTGGTCATGTTGTTGGCCTTGGCATCTGCAAGGCGGGTGTCCGAATTGGCGGCCTTGTCTCACAAGAGCCCCTATTTGACCTTCCATGTGGATAGAGCAGAGTTGAGGACTCGTCCTCAATTTTTGCCTAAGGTGGTTTCTTCAGTTCATATGAACCAACCTATTGTGGTGCCTGTGGATACGAGTGACTTGTAGGATTCCAAGTCCCTGGATGTTGTCAGGGCCTTAAAAATCTATGTAGCCAGGACGGCTCGGGTTAGGAAAACAGAAGCACTGTTTGTCCTGTATACAGCCAACAAAGTTGGCGCTCCTGCTTCGAAGCAGACTATTGCTTGCTGGATCTGTAACACGATTCAGCAGGCTCATTCTACGGCAGGATTGCCATTAACAAATTCGGTAAAGGCCCAATCCACTAGGAAGGTGGCCTCTTCTTGGGCGGCTGCCCGAGGCGTCTCGGCTTTACAGCTTTGCCAAGCAGCTACCTGGTCAGGTTCAAACACTTTTGCAAAGTTCTATAAGTTTGATACCCTGGCTGATGAGGACCTTGCGTTTGCTCAGTCGGTGCTGCAGAGTCGTCCGCACTCTCCCGCCCGGTGTGGAGCTTTGGTATAAACTCCATGGTCCTTACGGAGTCCCCAGCATCCTCTAGGACGTAATAGAAAATAAGATTTTAAACCTACCGGTAAATCTTTTTCTCCTAGTCCGTAGAGGATGCTGGGCGCCCGTCCCAGTGCGGACAAAATCTGCAAGGCTTGTATATAGTAGTTGCTTACATAAGGGTTATGTTACAGTTGAGATCAGTCTTTAGCTGATACTGTTTTGTGTTCATACTGTTAACTGGTTGCGTATATTCCAGTTTATACGGTGTGGGCTGGTGTGAATCTTGCCCTTAGATTAACAAAATCCTTTCCTCGTATTGTCCATCTCCTCTGGGCACAGTTTCTCTAACTGAGGTCTGGAGGAGGGGCATAGAGGGAGGAGCCAGTGCACACCCATTCTAAAGTTCTTTATAGTGCCCATGTCTCCTGCGGAGCCCATGGTCCTTACGGAGTCCCCAGCATCCTCTACGGACTAGGAGAAAAAGATTTACCGGTAGGTTTAAAATCTTATTTTTTGAAAGTTTGATTTAGAAAGCATAACGCTTACATTATGCAGCTCTAGTGGAGGGAGTAGAGTTGACCATAAAAATCCACTTACCCCTATTCAGACACATAGGGGGAGATTCAAATGTTTGAAAAGTCAGTTGGGAGTCTGTTTTTTCCTATCTAATAGACAGGAAAAAACAGACACCCTACCGACTTTTCAAACATTTGAATCTCCCCCATAAGGTATAAAACTCTTGATCCAGAAGATCTCTGCAGATGGCTGATTGCTCTGGTGGAAAACAGACTACACATTTGAAAAAAAGCAGACTTGAAGGGCTAAGTGGTTCTTATCCACCATTAAATTATTTGTTTCTATTATCCTTACACATTATCAGGCAGATTTACTAAGCAGAGCTTTCAAAGCTGCAGCATCTTCGTTAGTTTCCTCTGCTAATTTTGCTTTTTAAATGACTGCCCCTTTAAAACAGGTTTAGCCTTTTAAATCATTGCCCTTTTAAAACATCAGGCAGACTTTCCAGAAAATCTCTGGAACCTGCATCGCGCATCTACAGTGTTACATTTACCCCAATGGCGGAATTAAATTGTGCACAATAGAAATTTTGGGTGCAAACACAGGCTTTACCGCAATTTTATGCCCAATGGTTTTTTTTGCAGACAATTCAACTGAAGCCTGATTTTTTTTTTTTTTACCAAGAAAAGTAACCCTTTTTCAGGTGGAAACACATAGGTCCAGGTGCTTATCCCAGAACCTAGCTGTTTCAGCATTCGTGGCAGCGAATACAGGTCGCTTATCAAAGGGTTTTTTGGGGGGACCTCAGCGGGTTCCCAAAAAAATCCCTGATAAATGCCGGCATCAGGGCTAATTGGATAGCCAACCAGAGGATAAATTATTATTATTATTATTATTATTAGTGGTAAATTACTGTGGCTAATTGAATTGCCCCCTAAGTCATTTCCGTGGATAACAAAAGTATATCTGTTGAGGATTTAATTATGATTAAACCTTGTAGGAAAAGGACATGTTTTGTGAGTGAAGCCACCGTAACAGCACTTTCTATTGGTGAATTTGTGTTAAATTATAATTAAGAAATTTTTACAATTTGTGTCACTACTACCCTTAGATTTATGTAATATCTCTGGGTCTCTGAACAGCTTTCTGATTTGTATCTATTCATTAATATTGTACATATGTAATATAGAAACCCATTATTCATGTCTTCTGCACAAGTATATTTGAGTTTGTATAATTGTCTAGAGGCTTTTTACAAATTATTATAAAATTATTTTTTTTAACATCTCCCGTCCCCAACTTTGTATATTATGTATGGGTAATAATAATAAGATTTTACTTACCGGTAAATCTATTTCTCGTAGTCCATAGAGGATGCTGGGGACTCCGTAAGGACCATGGGGATAGACGGGCTCCGCAGGAGACATGGGCACTTTAAGAAAGAATGTAGTTCCTGGTGTGCACTGGCTCCTCCAGACCTCAGTTAGAGAAACTGTGCCCAGAGGAGATGGACAGTACAAGGAAAGGATTTTGTTAATCCAAGGGCAAGATTCATACCAGCCACACCATTCACACCGTAAAACTTGTGATAACTACCCAGTTAACAGTATGAAAACAACATATCATCAGTTCAAGACCGATGCAACTATCACGTAACCCTTATTGAAGCAATAACTATATACAAGTATTGCAGAAGAAATCCGCACTTGGGACGGCCGCCCAGCATCCACTACGGACTACGAGAAATAGATTTACCGGTAAGTAAAATCTTATTTTCTCTAACGTCCTAGAGGATGCTGGGGACTCCGTAAGGACCATGGGGATTATACCAAAGCTCCCAAACGGGCGGGAGAGTGCGGATGACGCTGCAGCACCGATTGAGAAAACATGAGGTCCTCCTCAGCCAGGGTATCAAACTTGTAGAATTTAGCAAAAGTGTTTGAACCCGACCAAGTAGCAGCTCGACACAGCTGTAGTGCCGAGACCCCCCGGGCAGCCGCCAAAGAAGAGCCCACCTTCCTAGTGGAATGGGCCTTGACCGATTTTGGTAACGGCAAACCAGCCGTAGAATGCGCTTGCTGAATCGTGTTACAAATCCAGCGAGCAATAGTTTGCTTTGAAGCAGGGGCACCAATCTTGTTGGATCCATACAGGACAAACAGCGCTTCAGTTTTCCTGACTCTAGCCGTTCTGGCTACGTAAATTTTCAAAGCCCTGACCACATCAAGTAACTCGGAATCCTCCAAGTCACGTGTAGCCACAGGCACCACAATAGGTTGGTTCATATGAAATGATGAAACCACTTTTGGCAGAAATTGCGAACGGGTCCGCAATTCTGCTCTATCCATATGGAAAACCAAATAGGGACTTTTATGTGACAAAGCCGCTAATTCAGACACTCGCCTAGCCGAAGCCAAGGCTAATAACATGACCACCTTCCACGTGAGATATTTCAACTCCACCGTTTTAAGTGGTTCAAACCAGTGTGACTTTAGGAAACTTAACACCATGTTAAGATCCCAAGCTGCCACCGGAGGCACAAAAGGAGGCTGAATATGCAACACTCCCTTTACAAAAGTCTGAACTTCTGGGAGAGAAGCCAATTCTTTTTTAAAGAAAATGGATATTGCCGAAATCTGAACCTTAATGGAACCTAATTTAAGGCCCAAATTCACTCCAGTTTGTAGGAAGTGAAGGAAACGACCCAGATGGAATTCTTCCATAGGAGCATTCTTGGTCTCACACCAAGAAACCTATTTTCGCCATATACGGTGATAATGTTTTGCTGTTACTTCCTTCCTAGCCTTTATCAGCATAGGGATAACCTCAACCGGAATGCCTTTTTCTACTAGGGTCCGGCGTTCAACCGCCATGCCGTCAAACGCAGCCGCGGTAAGTCTTGGAACAGACAGGGTCCCTGTTGCAACAGGTCCTGTCTTAGAGGAAGAGGCCACGGATCTTCTGTGAGCAGTTCCTGCAGATCTGGATACCAGGTCCGTCTTGGCCAATCTGGAACAATGAGGATTGTTCTCACTCCTTTTCTTCTTACTATCCTCAACACCTTTGGTATGAGAGGAAGTGGAGGAAATACATAGACTGACCGGAACACCCACGGTGTCACTAGGGCGTCTACCGCTACTGCCTGAGGGTGTCTTGACCTGGCACAATACCTCTGTAGCTTTTTGTTGAGGCGGGACGCCATCATGTCTATTTGTGGCAGTTCTCACCAACTCACAATCTGTGCGAAGACTTCTGGATGAAGTCCCCACTCTCCCGGGTGTAGGTCGTGTCTGCTGAGGAAGTCTGCTTTCCAGTTGTCCACTCCCGGAATGAACACTGCTGACAGTGTGCTTACATGATTCTCCGCCCAGCGAAGAATTCTGGTGGCTTCCGCCATTGCCACTGCGGTGATGTTGTCTGACTGGATCAGAACTGGTCGGTCGCGAAGTAAGGTCTCCGCTTGACGTAGGGAGTTGTATATGGTCCTTAGCTCCAAGATGTTGATGTGAAGACAAGTCTCTTGACTTGACCAAAGACTCTGGAAATTTCTTCCCTGTGTGACTGCTCCCCAACCTCGGAGGCTTGCGTCCGTGGTCACCAGGATCCAGTCCTGAATGCCGAATCTGCAGCCCTCGAGAAGGTGAGCACTCTGCAGCCACCACAGTAGTGACACCCTGGCCCTGGGGGACAGGGTGATCAACCGATGCATCTGAAGATGTGACCCGGACCACTTGTCCAGTAGGTCCCATTGGAAAGTCCTCGCATGGAACCTGCCGACGGGAATGGCCTCGTATGACGCCACCATCTTTCCCAGGACTCGAGTGCAATGATGCACTGACACCTGTTTTGGTTTCAATAGGTTCTTGACCAGAGTCATGAGTTCCTGGGCCTTCTCTATCGGGAGATAAACCCTCTTCTGGTCCGTGTCCAGAATCATGCCCAAGAAGGGCAGACGAGTCGTAGGAACCAACTGCGGCTTTGGAATATTGAGAGTCCAGCCGTGTTGCTGTAACACTTTCAGTGAAAGAGATACGCTGTTCAGCAACTGCTATCTTGATCTCGCTTTTATGAGGAGATCGTCCAAGTACGGGATAATTGTGACACCTTGCTTCCGCAGGAGCACCATCATTTCCGCCATTACCTTGGTGAAAATCCTCGGGGCCGTCGAGAGACCAAACGGCAACGTCTGAAATTGGTAATGACAATCCTGTACCGCAAATCTTAGGTACGCCTGATGAGGTGGATAAATGGGGACATGAAGGTATGCATCCTTTATGTCCCGAGTCACCATAAAATCTCCCCCTTTCAGGCTTGCAATGACCGCTCTTAGCGATTCCATCTTGAACTTGAACCTTTTCAAGTATAGGTTCAGAGATTTTAAATTCAATATGGGTCTGACCGAACTGTCCGGTTTCGGGACTACAAACATGGTCGAATAATAACCCCTTCCCTGTTGAAGGAGGGGAACCTTGACCACCACCTGCTGAAGATACAATTTTTGTATTGCGTTTAACACTATTTCCCTCTCTTGGGGGGAAGATGGTAGGGCCGATTTGAAATACCGGCGAGGAGGCACCTCTTCGAATTCCAGCTTGTAACCCTCAGACACAATTTCTATTGCCCAAGGATCCACCTGGGAGTGAACCCACATGTGGCTGAAATTCCGAAGACTTTCCCCCACAGGGCCCGGCTCCGCCAGTGGAGCCCCAGCGTCATGCGGTGGATTTTGTAGAGGCCGGTGAGGACCTCTTTTCCTGGGAACTAGCTGTGTTGTGCAGCTTCTTTCCTCTGCCCCTACCTCTGGCAAGAAAGGACGCATCTCGGACTTTCTTGCTTCTTTGTGAACGAAAGGACTGCATTTGATAATGCAGTGCTCTCTTAGGCTGTGAGGGTACATAAGGCAAAAAAATTGACTTTCCAGCTGTAGCTGTGGAGACCAGGTCCGAGAGACCCTCCCCGAACAATTCCTCACCCTTGTAAGGTAAAACCTCCATATGCCTTTTTGAGTCGGCATCACCTGTCCATTGCCGAGTCCACAGGACCCTTCTGGCAGAAATCGACATAGCCTTTATTCTAGAACCCAGTCGACTAATGTCTCTTTGAGCATCTCTCATATATAGGACAGCGTCTTTTATATGCCCCAGGGTCAATAATACAGTATCCTTATCTAGGGTATCCAATTCCTCAGATAAGGTATCCGTCCATGCCGCTACAGCACTACACACCCAGGCCGACGCATTTGCCGGTCTTAGTAAGGTACCCGAATGTGTATAAATGGACTTCAGGGTAACCTCCTGTTTGCGATCAGCAGCATCTTTGAGGGTAGCCGTATCCTGGGACGGCGGTGCTACCTTTTTGGATAAGCGTGTTAAAGCTTTGTCCACCCTAGGGGAGGATTCCCATCGTAACCTATCCGTTGGAGGGAAAGGATACGCCATAAGAATCCGTTTGGAAATCTGCAGTTTTTTATCTGGAGATTCCCAAGCTTTTTCACATAACTCATTCAGTTCGTGTGAGGGGGGGAAAAGTCACCTCAGGCTTCTTTCCCTTATACATATACACCCTCGTGTCAGGGACAGGGGTTTCCTCTGTGATGTGCAAAACATCCTTTATTGCTATAATCATATATCGAAGGGATTTAGCCAATTTTGGCTGTAACTTTGCATCATCGTAATCGACACTGGAGTCAGAATCCATGTCGGTATCTGTGTCAACAATTTGGGATAGTGGGCGCTTATGAGACCCTGACGGTCCCTGCGACATAGGGTCAGGCATGGGTTGAGACTAGGGGCGGATCCAGAAGAAAATGATAGGGGGGGCACCATGGAAGGGGCAAGTACATTTGCGTGCAGCTTCGGTGCATGTGAGGTGGCGCTTCTTATACAATGCCCACAGTTGTAGCCCTCATTATGCAATGTCCACTGTACTGGTAGTGCCCCTTATATAGACTCCATAGTAGTGGTGTCCTTTATGCAATGCCCGTATTGCTCCCAGTAGTAATGTTGCCTGTAGTAATGCCCCCAGTCATTATGCCCCCAGTGGTAATGCCCCTGCAGTTATGACCCCAGTAGTTTACCTCCCCCCTTTAGTTTAGCCTCCCAGTGGTAATGCCCCCACTAGTTTAGCCACCAGTAGTAATGCCCCCCTGTAGTTTGCCCCATTGTAGTTTAGCCCCTGTAGTTATGCCCCCCTTATAGTTTAGCCTCCAGTAGTAATGCCCCCAGTAGTTTGGCCCCCCTGTAGTTTAGCCCCCAAGTAGTAATGCCCCTGTAGTTTAGCCCCCAAGTAGTAATGCCCCTGTAGTTTAGCCCCCAAGTAGTAATGCCCCTGTAGTTTAGCCCCCAAGTAGTAATGCCCCTGTAGTTAAGCCGCCAGTAGTAATGCCCTCCTGTAGTATGCCCCCAGTAGTTACCACCTTTGTAGTTGGCCCCCAGTAATAATGTCCCCCAGTAGCTTGCCCCCAGTAGATGCCCCCCAGTAGTTTGCCCCCAGTAGATGTCCCCCAGTAATAATGTCCCCCAGTAGCTTGCCCCCAGTAGATGCCCCCCAGTAGTTTGCCCCCAGTAGATGTCCCCCAGTAATAATGTCCTCCAGTAGTTTGCCCCCAGTAGTAATGCCCCCTAGGACTTTGCCCCCAATAGATGACCCCCCAGTAGTAATGCCCCCAGTAGATACCCCCCAGTAATAATGCCCCCAGTAGCTGCCCCCAATAGATGACCCCCCCAGTAGTAATGCCCCAAGTAGATGCCCCTCAGTAATAATGCCCCCAGTAAAAATGTCCCCCATTAGGTGCCCCCAATAGATGACCCCCCAGTAGTAATGCCCCCTGTAAGTGCCCCCCAGTAATAATGCCCCCAGTAGCTGCCCCCACAGTAGTGATGCCCCCAGTTATAAAGCCCCCAGTTATAATGCCCCCAGTAGTAATCCCCCCCCCCAGTAGTAATGCCCCTTGTTGATGCCCCCCCAGTAGTAATGTCCCCCCGTAGTTTTCCCCCAGGAGATGCACCCGCTGCATTAAGGAAGAAAAAAACATAATACTTACCGAGCCCCGTTCCCGCGCCGCTGCAGTCCTCCTCCTGGCTGGCGTCCTCTCCTCAGTACTATGAGAGAGACGTCATGACTGACGTCTTTCCCATAGCACACGGCGCAGTGACAGCGCCGGAAGCCGGAGCTCAGTACTGAGCTCCGGCTACCGCTGTGCAGGGAGACGGGCGCCCGCTGGTAACACAATCTCAGCGGGTGCCCGTCATCTCCCTGTGCGGCGCCGACGCCGCGGGGGGGACGGGGGGAGGCCACAAATGACAGGGGGGGCACGGGCCCGAGTGCCCCCCCCCCTGGATCCGCCACTGGTTGAGACCCTGACTGCCCCAGTGCATCAGCCTTGTCAAATCTTTTATGCAAGGAATTAACATTATCATTTAAAACCTTCCACATATCCATCCAATCAGGTGTCGGCGCCGTCGGCGGAGACACCACATTCATTTGCTCCTGCTCCTCTCCCACATAGCCTTCCTCATCAGACATGTCGACACAAGCGTACCGACACACCACACACACAGGGAATGTCCTTTCTGAAGACAGTTCCCCCACCAGGCCCTTTGGAGAGACAGAGAGAGAGAATGCCAGCACACACCCCAGCGCTATAATATCCCAGGAATAACACAGTAACTTAATGTTAACCAGGTAGCTGCTGTATGTTATAGTTTTTGCGCCTAATTATGTGCCCCCCCTCTCTTTTCAACCCTCTTCTACCGTGTATCAGCAGGGGAGAGCCCGGGGAGCTTCCTCTCAGCAGTGCTGTGGAGAAAAAATGGCGCTGGTGAGTGCTGAGGGAGAAGCCCCGCCCCCTCGGCGGCGGGCTTCTGTCCCGCTTAAACAGTAATTTTGGCGGGGGCTCATACATATATACAGTGCCCAGCTGTATATATGTGTTCTTTTTGCCAATATGAGGTCCCAAATGCTGCCCAGGGCGCCCCCCCCCCTGCGCCCTGCACCCTTACAGTGACCGGAGTATGTGAGGTGTGTGGAGCAATGGCGCACAGCTGCAGTGCTGTGCGTTACCTCTAGTGAAGATCATGAAGTCTTCTGCCGCCTTTGATGTCTTCTTTTCTTCTCATACTCACCCGGCTTCTGTCTTCCGGCTCTGCGAGGGGGACGGCGGCGCGGCTCTGGGACGGACGGCGAGGGTGAGATCCTGCGTACCAATCCCTCTGGAGCTAATGGTGTCCAGTAGCCTAAGAAGCAGGACCTAGCTTCAGAGAGTAGGGCTGCTTCTCTCCCCTCAGTCCCTCGATACAGGGAGTCTGTTGCCAGCAGAGCTCCCTGAAAATAAAAAAACCTAACAAAATACTTTCTATCAGTAAACTCAGGAGAGCTCACTGAAAAGCACCCAGCTTCTCTGGGCACAGTATCAAACTGAGGTCTGGAGGAGGGGCATAGAGGGAGGAGCCAGTGCACACCAGGAACTAAATTCTTTCTTAAAGTGCCCATGTCTCCTGCGGAGCCCGTCTATCCCCATTGTCCTTACGGAGTCCCCAGCATCCTCTAGGACGTTAGAGAAATCTTACTTAAAGCATTCGGAATAATAATCTTATTAAAGGGTTATACGGTAATAATAAAATACACTGAATCGCTGTCGTTTTTTGGTTTTGGCATTTTAGTTGTTGGTGTTGAGATGAATAAAACCAAAATATTCTGCATACTGTGGGTGCAGTGACAGACATAGACAGCAGAGTATCCTCATATAGGAATAGTGTCTGTGTGACCCTCACCATTGGCACTGCCACCTATGCACTCCCCCTACCCTTATATAAAAGAGCACGAGAAAACCTAAAAATTGAGGCGGGCGGTGAGGAGGGGGAATAGAACTTGTACCATGGAGGAGACAGTTTAGGCTATAAATAACAGATTTGTTAAACGATTCCGTATATTACCGTTGAGAATATAAACCATGGCCCTCATTCCGAGTTGTTCGCTCGGTATTTTTCATCGCATCGCAGTGAAAATCCGCTTAGTACGCATGCGCAATGTTCGCACTGCGACTGCGCCAAGTAACTTTACTATGAAGAAAGTATTTTTACTCACGGCTTTTTCTTCGCTCCGGCGATCGTAATGTGATTGACAGGAAATGGGTGTTACTGGGCGGAAACACGGCGTTTCAGGGGCGTGTGGCTGAAAACGCTACCGTTTCCGGAAAAAACGCAGGAGTGGCCGGAGAAACGGTGGGAGTGCCTGGGCGAACGCTGGGTGTGTTTGTGACGTCAACCAGGAACGACAAGCACTGAAATGATCGCACAGGCAGAGTAAGTCTGGAGCTACTCTGAAACTGCTAAGTAGTTAGTAATCGCATTATTGCGAATACATCGGTCGCAATTTTAAGAAGCTAAGATTCACTCCCAGTAGGCGGCGGCTTAGCGTGTGTAACTCTGCTAAATTCGCCTTGCGACCGATCAACTCGGAATGAGGGCCCATGTCCGAATCTGTTTTTATGGAAATTGAATTTTAATGAAGACAGCAGAATGTTTACGCTGCTGACAGCCATATTACCCCTTCAATACTCCATGGCAGCTCTTACAATGGGATAGCTCCCTTCTAAAGTCAGTAGAGTCAGGTAGACAAGAACTCGCCCCCGGGTGGTATAGTTTGGCTTCTCCTGTGTCTTTTCCTGCCTCTAAGCACAGGTAGGTCTGGGGGGAGAAGTTTTTTTTTTAATAACAGCGCAGGGGGTTACCCTCCCATCACAGTGCGGGGTACAACGCCAACTCTCAGGCTGAAGATAGGAGTAAACCTCAATTACAATTTACTTACAACTCATTGCACTGATGATCCGAATATAACTTGAGATTGCCACGTCTTTTGCGGACTGTTTTAGCCAATGGGACGGAGCCAGTTTGTCAGTAGAGATGAGCGGGTTCAGTTCCTCGGAATCCAAACCCCCCCGAACTTCACCCATTTTACACGGGTCCGAGGCATACTCGGATTCTCCCGTATGGCTCGGTTAACCCGAGCGCGCCCGAACGTCGTCATCCCGCTGTCGGATTCTCGCGAGATTCGGATTCTATATAAGGAGCCGCGCGTCGCCGCCATTTTTCACTTGTGCATTGGAAATGATAGTGAGAGGACGTGGCTGGCGTCCTCTCACTTTGTTTCAGGGGGCTGCATATCTTTATTGTGGGGACCAGCAGTATTATAGGAGGAGTACAGTGCAGAGTTTTGCTGACCAGTGACCACCAGTATTATACGTTGTCTGCCTGAAAAACGCTCCATATCTGTGCTCAGTGTGCTGCATATATCTGTGCTCACACTGCTTTATTGTGGGGACCAGCAGTATTATATAGGAGGAGTACAGTGCAGAGTTTTGCTGACCAGTGACCACCAGTATTATACGTTGTCTGCCTGAAAAATGCTCCATATCTGTGCTCAGTGTGCTGCATATATCTGTGCTCACACTGCTTTATTGTGGGGACTGGGGACCAGCAGTATTATATAGGAGGAGTATAGTGCAGAGTTTTGCTGACCAGTGACCACCAGTATTATACGTTGTCTGCCTGAAAAACGCTCCATATCTGTGCTCAGTGTGCTGCATATATCTGTGCTCACACTGCTTTATTGTGGGGACTGGGGACCAGCAGTATTATATAGGAGTACAGTGCAGAGTTTTGCTGACCAGTGACCACCAGTATTATATGTTGTCTGCCTGAAAAACGCTCCATATCTGTGCTCAGTGTGCTGCATATATCATACCTCCCAACTTTGGCCGCCTTGAAAGAGGGACACACGCGCGGCGTGCTCCCGAAAAAGGGGTGTGGCCTATGAAAAGGGGCGTGGCTTCCCGGGAAGACCCGCGACCGCGAGCCACGCCCCCAATTTCGTCACTGAGGGGGCATGCCCAGCGCTCCATGAGCCGCTGGCATGCCCCCTCTCCCTCTGTCTACAATGAATAGACGCTGTGCGCATGCGCACAGCGTCTATTCACCGCTGCTCTGCTAAGCAGGGCAGCGAGAGACTGAGCCTCCCAACTGCTCCCCCCCACCGCGGGACACTACGGCCCGCGGGTGGGACAGCGGGACAGACCCCAAAAAACGGGACTGTCCCGCGAAAATCGGGACAGTTGGGAGGTATGCATATATCTGTGCTCACACTGCTTTATTTTGGGGACTGGGGACCAGCAGTATTATATAGGAGGAGTACAGTGCAGAGTTTTGCTGACCAGTGACCACCAGTATTATACGTTCTCTGCCTGAAAAACGCTCCATATCTGTGCTCGGTGTGCTGCATATATCTGTGCTCACGCTGCTTTATTGTGGGGACTGGGGACCAGCAGTATTATATAGGAGGAGTACAGTGCAGAGTTTTGCTGACCAGTGACCACCAGTATTATATGTTGTCTGCCTGAAAAACGCTCCATATCTGTGCTGCATTGTAGTATATAGTAGGAGTACAGTGCATAATTTTGCTGACCACCAGTATATAATATATAGGAGTACAGTACAGAAGGCCACTGCTCTACCTATCTCTGTGTCGTCAAGTATACTATCCATCCATACCTGTGGTGCATTTCAGTTTTGCACAGTTTGCTGACCACCAGTATATAATATATAGCAGTACGGTACAGTAGGCCACTGCTCTACCTACCTCTGTGTCGTCAAGTATACTATCCATCCATACCTGTGGTCAGGGCCGGATTAAGCCTTGGGGGTGCCCGGGGCACTTAAGACAGAGGGGCCCCGGTGGAAGGTAGGGGATGTATATTAGATTGTGCATACCTCTCAACATGTCCCATTCCAGGAGGGACAAAATGCTCTCTGCCTGGACTTCCCACTTAATATATGATTGATGTAACCTGTGTTTAACTATTTAATTGATAAGAAAGGTATTTCAACACAGGTGTTTGCAATCATAAATTAAGTAGGAAGTCCAGGTGGAAAGCATTTTGTCCCTCCTGGAATGGGTCATGGTAGGAGGTATAGATTGTGTATATTACATTTAAACCAATGGTGTATATTAGTTTTAAAGCAATAGTTTAATAATACCTGGGTACTGTTAATACAGTAGCTCCACCTAATTGAAAGACAACTATTTTATCAAACGTTTTTGTAGCGGAACAAAGACAACTTAAACAACCTTAAAATACACATAGAAAAATAAAATGTATCTTGTCACATGCAAGAATAGCATCAGCCTCTGTATTACTTACACACTGGGACCGGACCCAGGAGCACTTTCTGTGTGTGTGTCTCTATCTCTAGACCCAAATGGTTTAGTTGAATAAAAGTTTACACAGTACTCAGACACCCAGGCAGGGAGGAGGAGAAGCTAGGATCCCTGTGTCACAGCTCTCTCCAACCTCCTATCTCTATTCTGGTCAGAATGCTCAGTTGGTAGCTCATAAAACATAATATTCCTGTGTCTCTGCCTGCACTGCATACTGTCCTGCTCGCATTCTGGCTCTCACATTAAGAGGAAAAGCTAGTGATATCAGTGTGCTTTGGCCGGGGGGGCCCTGACAAAGGCCCTGCATCCCCCTCTTAATCTGGCTATGCCTGTGGTGCATTTCAGTTGTGCGCAGTATATATAGTAGTAGGCCATTGCTATTGATACTGGCATATAATACCACACATTGAAAAATTGAGAACAAAAGTGTGGAGGGTAAAAATAGGGAAAGATCAAGATCCACTTCCACCTCGTGCTGAAGCTGCTGCCACTAGTCATGGCCGAGACGATGACATGCCATCAACGTCGTCTGCCAAGGCCGATGCCCAATGTCATAGTAGAGAGCATGTAAAATCCAAAACACTAAAGTTCAGTAAAATGACCCAAAAATCAAAATTAAAAGCGTCTGAGGAGAAGCGTAAACTTGCCAATATGCCATTTACGACACGGAGTGGCAAGGAACGGCTGAGGCCCTGGCCTATGTTCATGGCTAGTGGTTCAGCTTCACATGAGGATGGAAGCACTCATCCTCTCGCTAGAAAACTGCAGTGCCACTCCTAGATGGGCCAGGTGTTTGTGTCGGCCACTTGGGTCGCTTAGCTTAGTCACACAGCTACCTCATTGCGCCTCTTTTTTTTCTTTGCATCATGTGCTGTTTGGGGACAATTTTTTTAATCTGCCATCCTGTCTGACACTGCAGTGCTACTCCTAGATGGGCCAGGTGTTTGTGTCAGCCACTTGGGTCGCTTAGCTTAGTCACACAGCTACCTCATTGCGCCTCTTTTTTTCTTTGCATCATGTGCTATTTGGGGACAATTTTTTTAATCTGCCATCCTGTCTGACACTGCAGTGCCACTCCTAGATGGGCCAGGTGTTTGTGTCGGCCACTTCGGTCACTTAGCTTAGTCACACAGCTACCTCATTGCGTCTCTTTTTTTCTTTGCATCATGTGCTGTTTGGGGACAATTTTTTTAATCTGCCATCCTGTCTGACACTGCAGTGCCACTCCTAGATGGGCCAGGTGTTTGTGTCGGCCACTTGGGTCGCTTAGCTTAGTCACACAGCTACCTCATTGCGCCTCTTTTTTTCTTTGTATCGTGTGCTGTTTGGGGACAATTTTTTTAATCTGCCATCCTGTCTGACACTGCAGTGCCACTCCTAGATGGGCCAGGTGTTTGTGTCGGCCACTTGGGTCGCTTAGCTTAGTCACACAGCTACCTCATTGCGCCTCTTTTTTTCTTTGCATCATGTGCTGTTTGGGGACAATTTTTTTAATCTGCCATCCTGTCTGACACTGCAGTGCCACTCCTAGATGGGCCAGGTGTTTGTGTCGGCCACTTGGGTCACGTAGCTTAGTCATCCAACGACCTTGGTGCAAATTTTAGGACTAAAAATAATATTGTGAGGTGTTCAGAATAGACTGGAAATGAGTGGATATTATGGTTATTGAGGTTAATAATACTGTGGGATCAAAATGACCCCCAAATTCTATGATTTAAGCTGTTTTTGAGGGTTTTTTGTAAAAAAACTCCCGAATCCGACAAAAAAATTTCAGGGAGGTTTTGCCAAAACGCGTCCGAATCCAAAACACGGCCGCGGAGCCGAATCCAAACACAAAACCCGAAAAATGTCCGGTGCACATCACTATTTGTCAGCCCCCCTTTTTTTGTTTTTACAAGTTATTTGCTATATTTCCATTGTAAGATCAAGTTATTAAACAACACATTTTTTAAACAAATTAGAATGATTTATTGTACATGAAAATATAGGACTCTATATGCTACAAAACTGTAAAAAAAAAAAAAAATTAATATGAAATATATATTGATATATGTAGTTTGAGAAATCTCCCAATCTTAAATTATCTTCATTCATCGTAGCATTAAATGAGCACTGGAGTGTAAAGAAACAAAAGTAATTATACCCACCATTCTGCTCATTCTACTTGTATATCCCACCTGTTGTGCTACCACACAATAAAACATGTCTAATATTAAAACATATTAATTCAGTCCGTTCCATCGTTGATGCTGGTAACGGTAGGATATAGAGGCTGGTTTCTGTGGGGTCTATTCATGAAGCAGTGAAAAGTATGGAGAAGTGAGCCAGTGGAGAAGTTGCCCATGACAACCAATCAGCATTGAACTAACATTTATCATTTGCATACTGTGGAATTGTACGAAGCAGCTGATTGGTTGCCATGGGCAACTTCTCCACAGTCTCACTTCTCCACACTTTTCACTGTTTCATGAATAGACCCCTATATCTATATATAATACCTAGATAGATAGGTACATACATACACAACACTGTTATCAGACAGGTTGGCTCATTAATTACAAAGGGTCAGAAAATCTCCCCTATCGTCTTCAGTTGTTACAGGGAGAGGCAGTAGTTCTTTGGTCTGTAGTGTACAGCTATATCCAGATCACTGTCTGTTTGTTCAGCATACTGTATGTAACCCTTCAGAAATGTTCCTTACATTAATATGAATGAGATTGTAACAAAACGTTGATAATCTCAGGCAAGAAGCCGCGGTCATCTCCGTACTGAAGTGTACCAAGGGAGGGTGTGTGACAGGAAAGAGGGGAGAGTCCTAAGGCTCAATCAGATTTTCATCACCCACCTTCATGACTCCTTACCCTTATTATTCCTCACTCCTACTCAATCCATGCATCACACCGTCCCTTTCCACTCTGTTATACATCACCCCACAGCCAATCGTGCAATGGAAGCTGCAGGTAGGTGAGCTGGATTCTGACCCCGCTTCTGATCACATGACAGGGGTAGACTAAAAGCCTATGGCGTTTTTCAGAAAGGGGTAAAACAAACCCCTATCTGTACGAATCCTTGTGTGAGGTAATCAGACAACTGCACCAATCCTCAATGAATCTGGCAAAGGATGGCCGCACTGGACTTAGGGCCTAATTCAGACCTGGTCGCTGCTGTAGCAGCAGCGGTCGCAGGCTGAAACCCAGTGAGCTGTGCGCACACGCAGCAGCCGCAGCACGCATGCATTGCACACACGGTAGGATGCGAAGACATCTCACTGGTGCGACCACCTCTGCCTGACTGACATGACAGCGTTTTCGGTGCACAGTTCCGGACAACGCAGGTGTGTCAGTCCAGACACACCTGCGTTGTCCAGAACCATGCACCGAAAACGCAGTCATGTCAGTCAGGGGCGGGCCGCAGCGTGCGTGTGGCATCACACGCAGCCACTACGGGCAAAAACATGGCGGTTAGACGCCTGCCTTCGCAGCTAGGTTCTGTAGGCAGAGAGCTACTCTTCAGGTGTGAAAGCATCGCCGCTGTGCAATGATTTTGCACGTCTGCGGGGAAGGGGGGAGTAGGGCCTGGCATGTAAGGCGGACTAGCCCTGTGCTGGGTGTCCCCCCGCATGTCAGAGATTATGATTGTAGATGAGCATTTTTCCGCACATCTATGATCAGGTCTGCATTAGGCCCTTAGATGAGTGACTATGAGGTAAAGGTATGAATAAATGAAACCTACCCATAAGTGACTTAGGGGGACATTTACTAAGCAGTGATAAGAGTGGAGAAGTGAGCCAATGGAGTAGTGCCCATGGCAACCAATCAGCACTGAAGTAACATCTATAATTTGCATACTATAAAATGCTACAGAGCTGCTCATTGGTTGATGGGGAAATTTCTCCACTGGCTCACTTCTCCGCTCTTATCACTGCTTAGTAAATGTACCCCTTAGTACCAGGAGGCATGTGTGTGCCAGACATTGCCATTACATGTAAGGAGATTGGGTTCTTGATATAATGCCTTTCTCCTTATAGTGTTTAAAGCAGGTTACATTATTGCAAAGGGTGAGACACCCACAGTGCATGGATGGATGACCGAGATGTCACCTAGCAATGCTGACCTGTCTAACCCATGGACATTACTGCAAAATAACCAACCAGCCGCCACTTGCACCATGTGTAAGGCTCTTAGCACAAGTGGGCATGTTGGAGTTGGATGAGTTGAGCGGGCGAGGATCAGAGCAGGAGGTGGTTATGTATTGTCAGTGACATATGTATATTATGCTCCTGTGTGACCCTGCATATGCCAGATCCCTTAAACCCCTTCTGTGGTGACTTTTTGGAATTTGGTCACACCTCCCAGGGTTGGTTTTTATTTTTTTTTACCTGCTCGTTGCCAGGGGTTTCACGCACTATGTCATGCTTTTTGCCAGGGGTTTTATGCTCTGGGATCCATGTTTGTTGCCACAGGGAATGCTCGTTGCCTTAGGGAATGCTCGTTGCCTAGGGGTAGCTAGGGATGGCCATAGACCATTGATGATTCAAAATCATCAATGGTCTATGACCGATGTCGACTACTTTTACCGATCGATGGGGGAAAACCATATCCCGCCAACGATGGTTCAGTGCTACCGAATTATTATTATTATTTTTTTTCTAAGTGTCAGGGCTCGGAGCTCAGCCCCGCCCCCTGACACCTGCTAAGCCACGCTCCTGGGCTCTGATTGGCCCGCATTTGTACAGTAATGCAGGGATGACCATCGATGGGTAAAACCATCAATGGACCCATTCCAGATGGTTTTACACCATCAAGGTTTTCCATTGATGGTGACCATCGATGGATAACCCACTGATGGCCATCCCTATGGGGTAGCATTTGCCCGAGGGCACTAGCCCACCAGCACTAAAATCCTCTCCCCTCATCCTCCATTGTACTCCGCTCGGCTGACGGAGTTTTGCGGAATGACGCGATTGTGTCATAGTGCAAAAGTCCACCAGCCAAGCGGAGTGCGAGGAGGAGGGAGGGGGAGCAGTGGCATGCCCCAGAAAATTTCCGGCGTAACCAGTCTGCACAGCGCAGCTGGCCCCGGAAATTTTCCGGGCATACCACTGAAGAGGTTAATGGAACTAGATTAAAGTTTACCAGTTGCCTACATTCATTAGATGTAGCTATTTTGTGGGTTGAACCAATATAGCCAAGAATACAGCCTATAAATTCACAAGGAGGAAGCATTGATGTCACTGTTGCATAAGTTCCTAGTTGAATGAAGACGTGGTCGGCTCCCACAATGGCTGACTCCTCTACAACAGGAACATTTAGAGCCCAGAATGCCGCAATGTCTATGTGCTTCTCTTGTCCTTTATGCACTCATTCAAAGCTAGGACGTTACCTAACTGAAGTCTGTATTTAATGCCAAAGTGTGTCTATTCGTCCATGTCCATACATTTATATCTGAGACATCCACATTAATGTACGTTCCATATAAAGTTTGAAGCGTTCCTTTAGGCTACAAGTATGAATGTGGTTGAGTCTACAGAAGTTGGGCTCCTCGGCTCCCTCTCCAAATCGGGAACATTTGTAAAGCATACCTCCACTTCATCGGGGCTTGCCTCCAGATACGTACATCTTGCATGGTTGAAGGCATCTAACCCAGGTGCATCATCCATTGGGCGTGGAGCACTGTCTGCTTGAGGTCTATATCCAGGACTTGTTGAACAATCAAAGGTACAATCAGGTGAGCTGGTGTAATTCTGGTTGAAGAACTCCTGGTACTTCGTTCCAGGAACATCAGATGGTTCATGTGTTGTTTCGTGCAAAGTGTTTGCATTTTCAGCACTACCAGTAACGTAATGTAAATTTACTCCGCACCCGGACTGGTTATTTTTCTGTATACAGGTATAGAGCAAGTCGAGTTGATCGCCACTTGTATTATTGATGCTGTCATAAGTTTTGGTGCACTCTAAATTTTGCTGACTGACAACTTCCACCATCTGGGTAGCACATCCAATGTCTGCTGGTCGGCAGTGTCTGTCTGCTACACCCTGTTAATGGAAAACATGTTAATTGTGAGAGTGAGGAACAGCATTTGGGTGTCAGGGTTATTCCACAAGGGTTCATTCATTCCTGCTCTGTCTGTTGTACATGTATTTAAGCCTGGGTTATTTTCTATCAGGCAATCTGCTTGCGTGTGGATTATTGGGTCCACCAGTGTAAGGGCGTCAGTCAATAGGTCAACCTCATAGTCGACCTGTAAAAGGTAGACACTTGAAAAGGTACATAAGGTCGACACAGTAAAAAAAATATAGAAATTGTTGACAACATGTCGACACACATTTTTTCTGTTTTTTGGGTGTCGGTTTCAACATTAAACCACATGTAACCCCAATCAGTGTACCACTTCACTCGTCACGCTTCGGGCAAGGAGCCTTGCTGCCCTTGGCACAGGTTACTATTCCCAATCGTTGTCCACGTGGATGGTAAAGGATGATAAAGTGTAATTTTTTTTTTAAATCCTGTGTCGACTATTGTTATGTTGACAAATCAACCTTTGTACCTGTCGACCTAATACTGTTCAACCTATCTACCGGATACCAGCTGCTTTAATATCTGTAAACTGAGAGAGAACTGGGCAACAATCAGACTGGTGCCCATGCACAACTAGATTCCGCAGGTTGTTAGCAGAGCCAAATGACGCTCTTGTGTTTTATAAGAGGGAGACGGGAATTTCACTAGGGCATAGGCTGGCATCTTGTAGTTGATGCCAGCTACATTCCTCCCAAACAGGGTGGCAGAGAAAGCCCATCCCAGCACAAACATTAACATGCATATTTACTAAGATTTACCTTGGGTGCAGGGAAGGAGAGGATCTTACTCTTGTTTGGGTCTGGAATATCAGGATAACACATTTCCTTTAACCTAGAAAAAAAATGTTGTTGTTTTTTTTTAAATATAGCTACACAGATCTGGATGTCATTACTGCATAAATGGCTATTAAAAGGTTTTCCTATGTACTGTACGTATTATATCAGTTCCATCCATTACAGGAATCATTAATGTTGTTATACCAGTAAGTTGTTGTACAAACATGTCTGCCACCACCACATGGCTATACTCAGTCTCGCTGTATGAGCTGTACACAGTGGCTCCATGTGGTATGTGCTACACATGTTCCAGGGTGTCAGAGAGAATTGCACTCAGACACATGTACATCCCATGATACTCATGTAGCCTTAGGCTAGGCTTACAGTGTGAGCAGGGTCACCATGAAAGGTCCATGCTCTGGTACTTTAAAAGGGGCATGGCTGCATCCGTCATGCATATCTGATGCCATGGAGGGGTATAGACACATTTAATTTAGGGCATGACTATGCAAACTTGTGTGGCTTAAAAACATGACTTGTCATTCAAACATAAGATCCAAACAATACATTGGTTGTATAACCTATACAAATACTGCCCGTTTCTTAAGAGTTATATAGGAAACTCTCCCATATGAGTTAAATTATATCACAAAGGAATGTTAAAAGTTTAAGTTAAATGTGAAGTATTAGCATTACACAGTCAGGTTTTATTTATGCAGACCCCATAGACAATATAAATAATGTGGGTTTTAAACTAATTGCTTAAAGAAGAATTCACAAAAAACGTAAAACTTTTGGGAGATAAATGATGGAGTTCTACTACAATTTAGCCTGGAATATGGCAATTCTGCAGATGAGTGTTATACATACAAGGGCAGATGCAGGATTTCTAGAGGGGGGTTCCAAATGCAACCCGCTATCTGCTGCTGTGAGGAACATTGGAGCAAGTGCGGGAGTCTGGGGGAGCGGTAGAAGAACCTAGTGCCAACCCTAGACATACAGTATATGTACACATTGGTCTTTTTATACACTTGACAGTGTATGGAATACAGTATTAATACGTAACACTATATATGGTCAATAGTATAGGCTATATCAAACATATTTAACCACTTAACTGATGTTTTTCCCCCCCCAAAAAAACGCTCAGAAATTGTCGTTTTTTAAATGAGTGAATTATGTGAAGAACATGAATTTAACCTTATCCAAAATGATTTTAGAAAAAAAAAAAAAAAAAGCAATTTTTTTTTAAAAAAGTCAAAATATTTTTTCTCAAACATCGGAACATCGGTTGGGAAGACCGGGAACATCGTGACCATCACAACGTTACTTTTTACAACCTAGACAACTGCCAGGTACACATGGAGGTGCTGGTTTACACTTTCCCAGTGGCTGCAATTGTCTGCAGCCGCTGGGTGGGGTTTCCTGCCGTGCTGACCGATCAGCAGTGATCGGCAGCACGGCAATACTAGGGGGGAAGGCGGGGCGGTGCAGGGAGGCAGATTCCGGTCCCTCTGAGAGCAGCAGCGGGGGGAAGTTTCCCTTCCCTGCAGCTGCTAACACTGTTTATCTGACTGGTCCAATCCTGTGCGAACATGTCAGACAAAGCACTTGCTGGTATGGTCGCATCTGATGCAGCCATGCCAGGCAAGTGGTTAACTAATATAAATAACATAAGTGGTCAGGAACAGGCTAACCATCCCATAATGAATAAATAATACTTAAACGTAATATAACCAGTAGGAGATAGAACTGCACTTTATTAGCACATATTCTCCCACCTCATGGTATGGCACCTGTCTCTATTTCTTTTCAGCTACTTTCTTGTAGAACTCACTGATTGAGCGCTGAGATGCACACATACAGCAGACTTGGCAGAATAAGCTGCTACACTGGATATGTGCGGTAGCTGTGCTCTGCCCTTTAAACTGCATGTTGTAACAGTAGCTCTAGTAATAGTATTACATACTATTGCTATTGTGGTCAAAATTTGAGTCGCTGGCCAAACAGAGGGGGGTTTCCAGGCAACCGGAAAATCCCCCAGCGTTTGCCTCTGAAATAACACTGTTACTATCCCGTGCCTAAATTTCAAAGATTTCAGTATCATCAGTGCCTACTCCCAGTGCATTCCCCAGCCATAAGAATAGAAAGTTCAAGGGAGAGGGGCATTGACAACTCCAGTGTGTGCCTATGAGGGAGCTGTGGGAGGCTGTGTCCTTGGAGCTTCCAGATTGTATTTAGCCATTCCGAATACTCATTGGCTGAGACACCTGCCTCAGCTTGTCCCATTAGAAGCCCCCCCCCCCCCCCTCCCCCTCCTCCAATTTGATATGTACAAAGCGTAAAGACTAACAACTTGGATCATGGTTAATGTTGGTCTATGGAGAGAGTATTGACTGCATAGGAGAGGAAAGAGTTAAACATCTGGGGAGGGGTGGACCTACAGACCCTCCAACATGAGCCGCCCCACTAGGTACAAAATGCTCTGTTCCTGGACTTCCCTCTTAATTTATGATTTCCATCACCTGTGTTGAACTAGTTAAATGATAAGAAAGCTGTTTCTTCACAGGTGATGGCAATAATAAATGAAGAGGGAAGTCCAGAAACAGAGCATTTTGTACCTAGTGGGGCGGGTCATGTTGGAGGGTGTGGACCTAGCTGTGAGGAAAGTACAGCCTTCTTTAGGGGGAGGGTTTGCTATATATAGGGAAGGAGAGGCCATCTTAAGTCTCTTGGTGATTTGCTTTGGGGTAAGTGCTGCTTTGCAGAATCCCCCCATTTTCTTTTTCGGATTTATACATTTCAGTGTTTTGTCAGCTAGTCATGGGCAAAGTGATTCACTGAACTGAGCTGAGACACATGACTCAGTTCAGTGAAGTGTCTGGAGTCAGTGTCTCGGCACATGAGTCATGACTCATCTGTAGTGGAATGTGTTGCAGAGACTGCACATGAATCAGTGAGTTGCCAGTGCTGGAGGATCAGTGCTGGACTCATGGAGTTATTCAGCTGCAGTGATTGTACAGTGTATCTGGGGGAGGCAGCTGCTTATGCCCTGATTGTTAATAATATGTTAACATAGATTTACTGTTATGTTGATATATTATTAATAACCACTTATTGCATACTAGTTATAGAATATGACATTACTTTTGGCTGAGGAGAGAAAGCTTAACAGCCATGAAACACATCATTCATTCTGTAACTAAACCAAATAAAAACGTTTTTTTTTTTTTTTTTATCTTGCATACTTTGCTAATTGGATGATTTTAGGTGGCCTTGGATTTATTATATTATCCACTATCTAGCCTCCAGGGAGTTTGCCACCCACAATCACACTGAGCAGGATCAGTGAGCACTGAGCCGAGAGCCCTGTACCACAGGGGCTCCACCTCCTGCTGCATGATTCAGGTTCATTCACTGAGTCACTGAGTCTACACAGTGTACAACTGTCTCACTCACTGGCAGACTCAGGATGAATCATGATTCATGACATGGATCAGGCACAGCAGCACAGCACTCACTGACTGGTGAGTCGTGACTGCTCCCTCCCCCCTCCCACTGGGTGTCACCTGGTATAGCCTCTGGCCAATCACAGCTAAAGACAGCAGAACACACTGACTGAAGGACACAGGACACAGAGTTTCCTCCCTCTGTCTGAGAGAAGCTGCTGCTGTCTCGACTCATGAAACAGTGAGTGA
Source organism: Pseudophryne corroboree (assembly GCF_028390025.1). Taxonomy (NCBI): domain Eukaryota; kingdom Metazoa; phylum Chordata; class Amphibia; order Anura; family Myobatrachidae; genus Pseudophryne; species Pseudophryne corroboree. The sequence goes on along the minus strand of NC_086444.1, from coordinate 87,245,451 downwards.
CTCGAGTCATTCACACTTCCTGATGATTCGAGTCACTGTGTTGAGACAGAGAGTCAGTAGCCATCTCTATTGTCAGCTCCCTGCATTTAGGTCACACATCAGTGCTCTGGCTGCCACTCGCCCACGTTACCGCTCATCGGGCGGTGGGGGCTGGTTCCGGGGGCGAACTGGCTGGCCCTGGGGACGGCGTCCCGTCTCCTAGGGCCTCCTCGAGGGATCTGGCGGAAGCCGGGCCGGATGTGACTGGCGGGAGCGGCCGACGAGGAGGATCAGAGAGGGAGTCAGGCCGCCCGGAGGTGGGCGGGCAGCAGCCCTTGCCTCCGGGCATGGCCGGGGAAGCCCCAGTGCCGGGTGCCCGCGGGAGCGCGCCGCGCCAGGCGCTCATCCAGGGACCGGAGACTGAGTTCGATGCCCAGCTCTTCCCCCTTGCCGGGGCCGGCTAGTGGTTCCAGGCGGGGGGAGGGCACTGGGCGGGGGACGGTGGCCAGCCGAGCGAGGCCTGTCGCAGGGCCTCGCACGGCGTCATCCCCAAACGCTTCGGCTGAGAGAGCACGGACCGGAAGCGGTGGGACGCGCGCGCCCACGCGCGGCTCCGGCGGCGCCGCTCGCGCACGTGTGCGCGCAGCGGCGCCGCTTTCCTCCTTGTCTCCTCAGCCCTCTCCCCCGCAGCCGGAACACGGTGTGGAGCGGGGAGGGAGGGGGAGAGGCAGTGATCAACCAGGTTAAGCTAATGGAGCTCTTAATGCAGGAGCCCAGACAAGAGGCCTTGTGGTGACAGAGAGCAGTGGGGCGCGCGCCCGAGGTGCGCGCGCGCCCACGCTCGCCTCTGGCGCCGCTAGCCGCGCACGTGTGTGCGCAGCAGCGCCGCCGGCCCTGCTGTCTCCCCTGCTATCTCCCAGGCAGCCGGAGTCCGGCGGGAGCCGGGGGGAGAGGGGAGACAGGGCAATTATGATCACTGGCAGGGCAGTGCGATACCAAGGAGAAGGGGTGCGGCAGCAAGAGGTCACCGGGTGCGCGAGCCCGTGTCCACTGAAAGCGGAGCAGTGCGCGCGCGCTCTGCTGCGCCGCGGGGTTCCCGGTCTTTTTAGATCACTCCCCCAGGGCCGGAATCTAGCGGCCTGCGGGGGAGGAGGGGGGACAGGGAATGGGTTAGTGGCCGCGGGGCTGCTGCACGCGCCGCAGGAGCTCGCGGCGGTCCCACCCCCCCCCCTCTGCGGCATCGGATAGTTCCGATACACGGGAAGAGGGGACAAATTCGGAGGCGAGGGCAGTGCGGGCGTCGACAGCGGTGCCTCCGCTTTCCCGCAAGGGCAGCGTGCGTCGGATGCCCGGCACACGCATGTCGGGCAACGAGTGCGTGGTCGCACGCGGGCCCCGGCGAAGGACCCAGGACCGCGTTTTGGGGCAGTCACGACCCCTCCGGAGCGCTGGCTCGGCCCTGGCCACAGCGGTGAAGGTGTTAGGGCCGCTAGCCGCAGCTGCCTCCCCTAGAACGGCTGTTCGTTCCGGCGGGCTGCGGGCTATGGCGGCGCAGCGGGTGGCACGCGCCTGCCGTGAGCTCGGGACGGTCGCCGCAGAATTACAACAGGGTCCAGGGCAGGACGCGGGGGAGCTCACGGCCGCAACGCCCCCAGCACTGAGGCCGCGGCATGTGCCGCGAGTGCTGGAGGGGTCCTCCGCTTCTTCCTCTTTTTCAAGGGAGCTCGGGGATGAGGCGATGGCAGATTTCGAGGAGGAAGGCAACGATTTGGACGCGCCGGAAGATTCCATGTCGGGGCAGTCGGCGGCATCAGGTAAGGTGGTGCAGTCGGTATTCGGGTTCCTCCACGAGCTCTAGTTCGCGTAGTTCTTCCTCTTCCTCATCTTCAATGTAGTCACAGGCGTCCGAAGTCAGTAGCACAACTAGGGCAAAGAAGCGGGCATAAATTCGCCAAGAGGGCAGCGGAACAGGCGCAAGCGGCTTAGCGAGGAAGCGCGTAGGGCCAAGAAGCTCGCAATTTGCCCGGTGTCGTGCGATTCGTCTATACTGCTGTACTGCGGGGGCTGCGAGATAGCTGCCGCAAGAAGATTTGGAGGGGGGACTTCGTGGACGTGTTCGTATTGACGAAGGTCGCGAAGAAAGAGTATAAGGTGGCGGCGCAAAGAAGGGCATCGGGGCTGAGGCATTCCGTACCTTCGATAATTGCCTGGCCGGGTTCTGGGTCTTCGCGGCATCTTACCTGGAGGACAGGCCGGCAGAGCACACGAATATAATTAGGTACCTGCATCTCGTACATGACATGCAGCGCACGTCTTCGGGATCGGAGTGGCGCAGGTACGATCAGGAATTCAGGGAACAACAGGAAGGTTTGCAGGTCATGGACTTCGGGTTCAAGGACGTTGAGGTTGGGCTCAAGGTCACCCGGGCTTCGCTACAGGCGGAGGAGCCCCGGAAGCCGGGGGCGGACGGGCACCACGCAGGGTCGTCCTCCCAGTGGTTCGGCGCGGACGGCGGATTGGCCAAGTCAGGTAGGTCGGCAGTCCGCGCAGGGGGGCGTGCCACCACAAAAGGAAAATGTTTCACGTTTAACAACGCGGCGTGTTCCTTCGGGGGATGACTTGGTCATCTCTCCAGTGGGGGTGGTTCCTAAGAAGGCTCCAGGCGCCTTCCGGCTCATTTGAGTTCGCTTTTAGGTGTGTACTGCCGGAAGCTGTGAAGGGCGACTGCGGGGTGTGCCAGAACGCACCATTTCGTGCGTTTGTCCTCAGATTAAGAGGGATTTGGCAATATGGGCCTCGTTCCTCGAGGACTTCAACGGGGTGTGTATATGGCAGGCCCCAATGGCGGACAGCGCTAGGTTGCAGCTGTTCACCGACGCAGCGGGCGCCTCTGGATTCGGTTGCCATCTGGAGGGATCTTGGTGCGCGGCCTCGTGGCCGGCAGAATGGCATCGCGGGGGTTTCACGAAGGACCTTTTGCTTCTGGAGTTTTTCCCATTATGGTGGCGTTGGAGGTCTGGGGCGATCGGCTGGCTAATCGCAGCATTTTGTTTAGATGCGATTATCTGGGCGTGGTGCATGCGATTAATAACCAGAGGGCAAAGTCGTTGGTGGTTATGCGGGTGCTAGGGCAATTGCTTTTGACATGCTTGCGTAGGAACCTGTGGTTCCGCGCGCAACATGTGCCCGGTTTGGAGAATGGGATTGTCGACGCTTTGTCGCGAGGACAGTGGGAGAGGTGTTGATTGTTGGCACCTGAGGCCAACGAGCAAGGTTTTCATTGTCCCGGTTAGGTTTGGCAGGTGATCGGGCCGGACTGGAGGGTCTAGCGTTGCGGTCAGTAGCGCCAGCCACGCTCAAGGCTTACGAACAAGCTTGGAGTGAATGGGAGGAGTTTGTCCAAGGGCGTCAGCATCAAGGTAAGAGTAGGCATCGGCTGATGCTTTCTTTTATGTGGCAGCTTTACGTCTCCGGTAGGTCACGAGCAGTGGTATCGCGGTATTTGGCAGGCATCTCATTTTTCTGCAAGCTGCGAGGCGTCCCTGACGTAACGAAAAGCGAGGTTCTGCGGAAGGCAATGAAAGGGTGGGCGCGAGTTGCGCCGTCGCCACCGGATAGGAGGCGGCCCATCGATGCGGCTTTGTTGCTAGCCGTCATCGAGGCGGTAGGGCGAGTCGCGTCGTCCAGGTTTGAGACGCTTTTGTTTAGTTTGGCGTTCTCAATGGCTTACCACGGGGCCTTTCGAGTTTCTGAGTTGGTAGCGCCTTCCAAGAGAGCAGATTCGCGCATGCTGGTCGGGGACGTGGTAGTGGGTGAGAGGTCCTTGCTGTGCAGGTTGCGACGCTCCAAGACGGATCAAGTGGGGAGAGGGCGCTGGGTTACAATGGTTCCAGCGCTAGAGGAGAGCGTTTGCCCAGTTGGCTGGCAAGGCAATATGTGGTGGTGCGACCCGTTAAGGAGGGGTCTTGGCTGTTGCATTATGATGGGCTGCCAGTCACGAAATACCAGTTTCGTTGGATGCTGAGTCGTTGTTTGGCGGGCTTGGGCCTCCCACCCACTGCTTTCGGTACCCATTCCTTTCGCATAGGCGCAGCGACGTCGGCTGCTGCGGCGGGTTGCTCCAGAACTGAAATCCAAGCGGTGGGGCGATGGAAGTCGTCAAGTTACAGACGATATATTCGCCCCGTCACATGAGAGGTCGGTTTGCGCTTGGGGCTTTGTTTAAATGGCAATGTATTACGTTGTTCCAGTTCTGTGATTTTATGGTGTTGTGCGTCTGTTGGTGTTCCCCCTTTTTTTTATCCTACTCAGGGATTAGCTACTCGCCGTTGCTGGCATGAGTCGGCAGCGGGGGTCTGGAGTTATTTGCGATTTTTTGCCTGACTTGACGGACTGAATTCTAATCTATAATTCGGCTAATTTGGTCTAATCAGAGTCCCTCAGCAGGTCTTTACGTTTCACCTCCAGCTGAGTTATTACATGTGTTTCCCATTTTATACCCCCCCCCCCTTTTTTTATTTCGTTTGTTTTATTTGATCCTTCCCCTTTGTGTCTTTAATTGCGCTTTAAATTGGCAACGGAACATGGTGCAGTCGGCTAGGCCGTGACTGCTGCAATGGCGAGATCTAAAGTTTTCTTTTTTGGCAGATCCTTCAGTATAAACAATTAATAAGCCTCTTAGTAATCAATTCTACCCCTCTTTTTCCCTTCAGGATGGTTCGGAGACTATTTGCCCATTTGGGTGGTTGGCCACTCTTACATTTACTGGGCGGCCAGGTTTGTGGCCTCGGAAGGGTCTCAGGCATTGCTAGGAACACAGGGTGTCAGATGGCTTGGCTGGCGAGGAATGATGTGGGGTGAGCTGAGGAGTAGGTTAGTGAGTCAGGCCAGCAAGCATGGAGTCCCTAGGGTTTTGGTTGTCCATCTAGGTGGCAACGACCTGGGGAAGAGGACATCCTTGGATCTGCGGTGGGCCATGATACAGGATCTGGCAAGTGTGACCGCGGCATGGACCAATTGTGTGTTGGTTTTTTCCATGATGGTGCCAAGATTGTGTTGGAGGGGTGTGGCGGATGGTCGCCAGATTGATGAGGCCCGGAAAAAGGTGAACGGAGCGGTGGCAAAGTGGGTGCTGTCCCACGGTGGGAGGGTGGTTCGCCACCCGAGGATACGGTTCAGAGACAGCCACCTTTTCCGGCGCGATGGAGTACATCTATCCAATGAGGGGATGATGTTTTTTCTGGAGGATCTAGGTTTCGCTTTGCAGGAGTTAGGGTAGGTTTATGGTGGCGGTGCGAAAGACTTTGGGGATGAGTCTTTCGCTGTTGGCGGAAAAGAACGGCAGTTTTGTATTGTAGGGAAAACTGTAGTGTTTTTACAGTTTGTTGTGGTTTAGGTGCACTCACCTCCATCGACTTATGGCCGCTTGACCACCCGTCCGGGAAGGCAGCGGCAGGGCACCCAGGAGCGGTGGGTAGTCACTGTGGGGGTTGAGTTGTCACCTATTACCGGTTTATAGTAAGTTTTAGTAAATTTATAGGGTTAGTTATTTAAAGTTAATTCAGATTAATTGAGCCGTTCTTTTGGGCCGCCACCATATGCCAGCTGGAGCGGCATATTAAATTAATTTCTTTATTACAGGTTTCCTAATGGATAGGGACAAATAAATAGCTAGCAATTTTCTGCCAAAATTCAAGTCTCAGTGTCGTTATTTCTGGTTCTAGGTTATGAATGCTTTACTTTCAAAGAAAGGGGTCCACCAAATATCACTAAGATGTTTAGGAGAGAGTATTGACTGCATAGGAGAGGAAAGAGTTAAACATCTGGGGAGGGGTGGACCTAGCTGTGAGGAAAGTACAGCCTTCTTTAGGGGGAGGGTTTGCTATATATAGGGAAGGAGAGGCCATCTTAAGTCTCTTGGTGATTTGCTTTCCCACCCTCCCGCCCTGGTATTAAGAATTTGTGGCACGTGGGCTTTGGCTTTAAGTTGTTGGCTGTTTTCGTTGGCTATTTATTGGCGGAAAAGAACGGCAGTTTTGTATTGTAGGGAAAACTGTAGTGTTTTTACAGTTTGTTGTGGTTTAGGTGCACTCACCTCCATCGACTTATGGCCGCTTGACCACCCGTCCGGGAGGGCAGCGGCAGGGCACCCAGGAGCGGTGGGTAGTCACTGTGGGGGTTGAGTTGTCACCTATTACCGGTTTATAGTAAGTTTTAGTAAATTTATAGGGTTAGTTATTTAAAGTTAATTCAGATTAATTGAGCCGTTCTTTTGGGCCGCCACCATATGCCAGCTGGAGCGGCATATTAAATTAATTTCTTTATTACAGGTTTCCTAATGGATAGGGACAAATAAATAGCTAGCAATTTTCTGCCAAAATTCAAGTCTCAGTGTCGTTATTTCTGGTTCTAGGTTATGAATGCTTTACTTTCAAAGAAAGGGGTCCACCAAATATCACTAAGATGTTTATACATTTCTATGATATACTGAGCTTGCAAAACACTCACCAAGCCCTCTTCCAGCATCCTACGGAGATTAGTGCTAGTGCCAGCAGTGCAACTGTAAGAACCGGCAGTAGGATTGGAAGGATCACTGCTCCCGCTAAAAAGAGAGACAATGGTTACTAAACACCCAAACTGAGGCACCTATGACAGTGGCCGGGGCATGATTTGCAGCAGATGGCGCCCAGCAGTGCATAATAGAGTTATGGCATAGCCAGTACCCCCTCATTCGCTGTTACTATTAGGAAAAGAAAATGGTGCAAAGAAACAAATCTTAAAAATAAATAAATAAAACCTACGTATGATCATCTCTATGCTGCCCCCAGAGCGCCATTGTTGTTTCCTAAATGGCAGCTCAGATGGGGACTGACTTGTCTATGGGATTCAAAACTATGGGAAAGTATCCTTGTTACTCCCATGACTGTAAAAACTATATTTGCTTTGAGCTCAACTGAAGGCCCACCCAGGACTCCTTTATAATGGAGCTTGGATGTGGGATGAATGGCAGTGTGGATCCAAACTGTGCTAGTTTACATGATCTAGACCAGAGGCGGGCTGCCCCGGGGAGCAGGGTGCCATGTGCGGGGTGCCATGCTACTGCCAAGGGTCACGGGCTGGCCGCCAACTTCCACTACACCAGCGGTTGCCAACCCGCGGCTCTTTCTATCTCCGCATGCGGCTCGTAGGCTCCCGCGGCGCCTCCCGCTGCCCTAGTCTACAGTGCCCTGCGCCGGCCCGTCAGCCAATCAGAGCTCGTGGACCGGCAGCCAATCAGGAGTCTTAGCTGCCGGTCCGAGAACTCTGATTGGCTCACGGACCGGCGCCTAATTAGAGAGAATCAGACTGAGAGTGGAGACTGAGGGGCAGGAGAGGCGCAGCTGCGCTCTCCTCCCCTCACAAGCAGTAGACTGAGCAGAACAGCAGTGCGGCGGTGAGCAGCACTTGGGGGGGCGCAGTGTGGGGACGTGTATTTTACACTGGGGGGCATATCTGGCACTGGGGGGATGTGTATCTGGCACTGGGGGCATATCTGGCACTGGGGAGATGTGTTTCTGGCACTGGAGGGTATATCTGGCACTGGGGGGACATGTGTTTCTGGCACTGGGGGCATATCTGGCACTGGGGGGATGTGTAGCTGACAGTGGGGGCATATCTGGTACTGGGGGCATATGTGGCCCTGGGGGACATGTGTATCGGGCACTGTGGGCATATCTGGCACTGGGGGGAATGTGTATCTGGCACTGGGGGGACATGTGTATCTGGCACTGGTGGGACATGTGTTTCTGGCACTGGGGGGACGTGTATCTGGCGCTGGGGACATATCTGGCACTGGTGGGACATGTATTTCTGGCACTGGGGGGACGTGTATCTGGCACTGGGGGCATATCTGGCACTGGGGGCATATCCCCCGCTCATATCTCCAAGATTTTTCACGTGCTTCTCCCTATCTCTGGAATTCTCTACCTCTCCCCCTCAGACTCTCCACCTCTCTACAAAACCCTTAAGACCCACTTCTTTACCAAACCCAGCCAAATCTCATCCTAACCTTCTGTTCCACGCTCCCTATGTACCCTATCTGTGTCACCCCTGTCTGTCTACCCCTCCCCTTAGAATGTAAGCTCTCACGAGTACGGCCCTCTTCCCTCATGTGCTTATCCTTTTCTTACTTAAATAATCCTCAACTGCCCAAATCACGCAGTTTTTTGGCCACCATGGTACTTATCTCTATGCCGTTTACTGGTGTAGTTATGCTTAGGGGGGGACATGTGTATCTTACACTGGGTGCATATCTGGCACTGGGAGATGTGTATCTGGCAGTGGGGCATATCTGGCACTGGGAGATGTGTATCTGGCAGTGTTGCATATCTGGCACTATGGAGACATATATGTATCTGGAACTGTGGGGGCATATATGTATCTGGCACTGTGGAGGAATATATGTATCTGGCACTGTGGAGGAATATATGTATCTGGCACTGTGGAGGAATATATGTATCTGGCACTCTGGAGACATATATGTATCTGGCACTCTGGAGACATATATGTATCTGGCACTCTGGAGACATATATGTATCTGGCACTCTGGAGACATATATGTATCTGGCACTCTGGAGACATATATGTATCTGGCACTCTGGAGACATATATGTATCTGGCACTCTGGAGACATATGTATCTGGCAATGTGGGGGCATATATGTATCTGGCTCTGTGGAAGAATATATGTATCTGGCACTGTGGAGGAATATATGTATCTGGCACTCTGGAGACATATATGTATCTGGCACTCTGGAGACATATATGTATCTGGCACTCTGGAGACATATATGTATCTGGCACTCTGGAGACATATGTATCTGGCAATGTGGAGGCATATATGTATCTGGCTCTGTGGAAGAATATATGTATCTGGCACTGTGGAGGAATATATGTATCTGGCACTGTGGGGACATATATGTATCCAGCACTGTGGGGGCAGCAATGGCGGCGGAGGCCGCAACTGACAGGAGATGCTATACAGAGCCGACCAAGTGCTGAGAGTACGGTAATGGCGGCGGAGGCCGCAATGAGTTAGAAACGCCATTCCATTTAAGAGTTCCTTGTGACAGCACCTGCAGCCTGGTAGAGAGGAAATATGGAGTAAGGACATCTAAAAACATGATTGAGACCCGGCCCTAGAATGCTGAGCCAGTCTCAGAAGACACCTGAAAGGTAAAAAATAATGTCCAGTAGTCCGCATCGTGACAGCACCCCCCATTTAGGAGTGGCCCCAGGACACTTCTTTGGGTTCAGAGGAAACTTGGAATGAAAATTCCGAACCAATGTAGGAGCATGGACATCGGAAGCATTGGTCCAGGAGCGTTCCTCAGGGCCATAGCCCTTCCAATCGATCAGGTATTGAAGTTGACCATATCGGAAGCGTGAATCCAGAATCTTGGCGACTTCATACTCAACACCACGTTGAGTCTGGACTTTGGGAGCCGAAGGAAGTGCAGAATGGAACCGATTCAGGATCAGTGGTTTCAGAAGGGAAACATGAAATGTCCTGGGAATTTTTAAAAATGGAGGAATCTGAAGTTTGAAGACTACTGGGTTGATGACTTGTTCAATTCAAAAAGGACCAATATATCGAGGAGCAAATTTCATGCTTGGAACTCTTAACCTCAGATTCTTCGTAGATAGCCAAACACGATCACCCACTTTAAGGGCAGGAATTGCCCTATGCTTCCTATCTGCAAACTTCTTATATCTAAAAGATGCTTTGAGTAGAGCCGGTCGAACGTTCTTCCAGTTATTTGGAAACTGACGAAGAGTAATATCAGCTGCTGGCATTGAAGTTGCTGGAAGCGGTTAAAATTCTGGAACTTTAGGGTGAAATCCATAGTTAGTGAAGAATGGCGTAGAAGAAGATGACGAGTGGTATTGGTTGTTATGACACAACTCGGCCAAAGGGAGAAGTTGAACCCAGTCATCTTGGGATAAGGATACATAAATTCGTAGGAAGGCCTCCAAGTCCTGATTCACCCTCTCTGTTTGACCATTAGTTTGGGGGTGATAAGCTGTGGAGAATTTTAATTTGACTTGGGAGGGCCAGACATAAAGTTCGCCAAAACTTGGCTACGAACTGTACTCCTCTGTCAAAAATTATCTCCTCAGGGAGGCCATGTAATCTGAAGATCCTTGGATAAATACTTGAGCCAACTTGGAAGCTGACGGAAGACCGGTGAGGGGAAGGAAATGAGCCATCTTGGTGAACCGGTCAACTACCACCCAGATGGTATTAAACTTGTTGCACATAGAGAGATCCGTAATGAAGTCCATTGACAGATGGGTCCACAAACGATGAGGAACAGCTAGAGGAACCAGTTGCCCAGCAGGTGACTGGCGAGGTACTTTGTGTTGGGCACATTTTGGGCAGGAAGCAATAAACTCTGTAACATCTTTTTTCAGGGTCGGCCACCAGTATGATCTGGAGATGAATTCAAGGGTTTTCTGGATGCCCGTATGTCCGGTAAAATGGGAAGCATGTGCCCAATGCATGAGCTTCTTCCTTAGAGCCGGCTTTACAAAACCTTTCCCTGACGGAGGCATAGAGTCCATCCTTACCGTGGAGAACACCACTGGATTGATAATAGGATGCTTGTCCATAGACTCAGACTCATTTTCTTGCTCCCAGGAGCGGGAAAGGGCATCAGCTTTGCGATTCTGTGACCCTGGACAGGACTGGAGTTTAAAGTCGAACCTAGAAAAAAAAAGTGCCCATCTGGCTTGACAGGGGTTGAGACATTGTGCACTGTTCAAATACAGGAGATTTTTGTGGTCTGTAAGAATCGTGATGGTATGGGAAGCGCCTACTAGCAAATACCTCCACTCTTCCAGAGCGAGCTTGATATCCAACAACTCTTGATCGCCAATGGCGAAATTGCGTTCAGCAGGGGAAAACTTCTGAGAGAAGAAGCCGCAAGGATGCAGATGACCATCTTTGGCTCTTTGTGACAGGATCGCGCCCACTCCAACGGAAGAGGCATCCACCTCAAGAGTGAACGGCAAGTTGGTATCTGGCTGTTTCAACACTGGAGCTGAGGTGAATCTTTGCTTTAACAAATGGAAAGCTTGCACGGCTTCTTTGGACCACTTGGAGGGATTAGCTCCCTTCTTAGTAAAGGCAGTAATAGGCGCCACAATGGTGGAAAAGTCTTGAATAAATTTTCTGTAATAGTTGTTGAATCCTAAAAATCTCTGGACACCCTTGAGTGTTGTAGGTATTGGCCAATCCTGAATAGCTTGGAGTTTCTCAGGATCCATCTCTAGTCTGGAACCGGATACAATATAGCCTAGAAACGGGATTGATGTGACTTCAAAGATGCATTTTTCCAACTTGCAATAAAGATGATTGGCACGAAGACTGGACAGGACTTCCTTCACCCAAAAACGATGTTCCTCCAGATCATTGGCAAAGATAAGGATGTCATCGAGGTATACTATGACATGACGATAGAGGATATCTCTAAAGATCTCATTCACGAAATGTTGGAAAACAGCTGGAGCGTTACTAAGTCTGAAAGGCATGACAAGGTACTCATAATGTCCATCATGGGTGTTAAATGCGGTCTTCCACTCGTCACCCTTCCGGATCCAAATGAGGTTATAGGCACCCCTCAAATCTAATTTCGTGAAGATGGTTGCTCCGCTACCCCGGTCAAAGAGTTCGGTAATCAAAGGCAGAGGATACCGTTTTTTTACTGTGATGTCGTTCAAACCTCTATAGTCGATGCATAGCCGCAGGCCACCTTCTTTCTTCTTAACGAAGAAGAAACGTGCGTCAGCTGGAAAAGAAGAAGGTCGGATAAAACCCTTTGCCAAATTTTCTTTAATGTACTCCTCCATGGAATGAGTCTCTGGTACAGACAACGGATACATTCTGCCTCGAGGTGGAACCTTCCCTGGGATGAGGTCGATAGGACAATCCCACTCCCTATGTGGGGGCAGGACATCAGCAGAAGCTTTACTGAACACATCTGTATAGTCTTGGTACTGAGAAGGTGGAACATCAGAAGACTTGGAGGATGAAGAACATACAGGAAGTACTTTGGAAAGACAAGTCCCAGAACAAGATGGACCCCATGCCAGGATATGGGTCGTCCTCCAGTCAATTAGAGGGTTATGCAAACGAAGCCATGGAAGGCCCAGAACCACCGGATGGGTGGCCTTTGGAATCACCAAAAAGGAAATTAATTCTAAATGAAGAACTCCTACTTTCAGACGAACTGGTAAAGTCCTAGAAGAAATGACTGCATCAGAAATCTTGCTGCCATCCACGGCAGTCAAAGATATGGAGGACGAAAGTCTCTCGGTGGGTAGAGACCACCACTTGACGTATTCCTCAGTCATAAAATTCCCAACCGCTCTTGAATCCAACAGAGCAATAATGTTCCTAGTACGCTAAGCCACTTGGAGCGAAACAGGGAGATTACAATCACTTGAAGATGGAGAGGAATGCATTGCTCCGAGCCGACCCTCTCCTTGGCGGGCTAGGACTTGGAGTTTCCCGGACGCTTGGGACAGGCAATAATGATGTGAGATGGTGCAGCACAATAGAGACAGAGATGCTCAGAGAGACGTCTCCTACGCTCTACCGGAGATAGACGAGAATGACCTATCTGCATGGGTTCGTCCTTGGGCAGAGATGGCTGACGAGGAGGAGGAGTAGACTTGGGAAATGATGATCTTCCTCGCTCAATTGCCCTTTCTCGATACCGTAGATCGACTTTGGTACACAGAGATATAAGTTCATCCAACTTTAAAGGCAGATCTCTGGTAGCCAATTCGTCCTTGATACGCTTAGATAGGCCGTGCCAGAAGGCTGCACGTAAAGCATCATCGTTCCATGCCAGTTCTGATGCTAATATCTGTAACTATATTAGATACTGTCCAACAGTTTGTGTCCCCTGGCGGATACAGAGAATCTCAGAAGAAGCTGAAGTTACACGGCCTGGCTCGTCGAAGGTACGCCTGAATCTTGACACAAAGTCTGTATATGAAGACAGCAAAATATCAGATCTCTCCAATAACAGTGATGCCCAATCCAGAGCGGAATCACTGAGGGAAATAATGTAGGCTGTAACTCGAAATTCATTTTGCACTGATTGAGGAATCCCCTGCAGGCTTTTGGGGACTGTGGCCGGAGAGATCCCCAGCCCACGTGGACAATGGGCGCTGCAGCACTGAAGGGGTTAACCCCTAGTGCCCGGCGCCATGTTGCGGACAATAGGCGCTTGGCGTCACTGTTAAATGTACTTACGGCGCTGGGCGCAGACTGTTTAACAATATGTTTAATGATGTGTCTTAACATGTCATATGTAGTGCTCTGTGCACAATTGCAGGAAGGCATGTTTAAATGTATTTGTATTTGAGATGTGGTCACCTGTATTTTAAAGGGACAAATGCAGTTACTATAGCTGTCTGAATAATCATCTCCTGTCAGTAGGAAGTGGCATGCTAATGGCCCTGTCCTAGCAGAGAGGTGTGAAGGACAATACCTTTTGATGTGTAAGTTCCTTAGAGAAATATGCTAATCACGTGGGATCTCCTTATCCCATAGATAAAGTCTATGGGCTTGGAACCTGTTTGTTTCATGTAGCTGATTTAATTGATATACGAATCCTGAATGGTAGATGCAGGAAGGAAGACTGTTTGTTTGGTAAATCCAATACAAACCGTATTTAAAGCTATGTGTTAAATGTATCAATGGTGAAGTGTAACCTCCCAGGTGGTAGGAATTGGAGTTTAAATTATACAAAACTTTGTCTGTGTGTGGTAGGAAAAAGGAAATAGCTTTTTTGCACTTACTGACATCCTTGTAAAATGTAATTTATTTATATTTTGTGCGATAACCTGATTGGTTGGAGAAGACAGGGAGGGCTTACCCCCCTGTGGTACTGTGTGGAAAATTGACATAAAAAGGAGGCCTGCGTGCCTCCAGATTGTAGTTGTACCATCTTTATTCTGCTGGAACATCTTGCTGTATGCTGTTGCCCCTAGCAATAGGGAAGAGTCTTTTTTAAGGCTATTATTGAGCAAATAAACATCTCATCTGCCTCAAGAAGATTGCTTCATCTTGTGACCTACAGGGTTATGTCAAACATAGCCCCGTCCTCCGGCTGTCCAGGGAAGCACCTAACGTCTCCAAGTTCCGCCTTCCGCCAGCTACCGGTAGAGGCCTAGCAAGTGGCTAGTGGGGATTCGTCAACACCACACAGGTGTGGTAAGGCAGTGCGTCGGCACATACAGAGCAGAACCGTGGTTCCAAACGCCACGGCAGGTTAGGAGTTTGGTGGTGGCAGCATAAACCTGCCCACAATGCAGTGGGTGGAGTCAGTAACAGGCGGTTACTGACGGTAAGCGGGAATCCCCTATGTGGTCAGGCCTCGTGTGACCTAACCTTCCATTCTGTGCACAGGAGACGGGACGCGAAAGCGGTGAGTGCTTTTGTACGGGACCGTCCTGTCACAGGGACCCATCGAATTTTGCTGGAGTAGGTAGATGAAGATATGGAGCAGAAGTGGGTATGGTAGGTGGGGTTACCAATGTAGGTACTGCCATCGATACACCAGATGCCCCAGAACCATGAAGAGTCGTTTGGTTTCCATCCAGCTGAGAAAAGAGATCCTGAAGACAGCGGATAACATGACCTTGTGCAGCCTCCTGATGTTCTAGTCGGGCTGCCAGTTCTTGCATAGGCCTGGCCGATTGGTCTTGGTCTCCGGCTGGACTCATTACGTCAGTGCTTACTGTCACAACTGAGGGCTGGTGTTGGTCTGAGACAGCCTCAGTTGTAGGGGCTGGTGTAAAGGTGAATCTAGGTGGCTGAATAGGACTCTTAAACATAGAGGACTTCTACCACCAATGCCCGAAGAAGATGTGACCACGACAACAAAGGTAAAATGAATGTTCTTTTATTAAACACAGTTCTGGTGGTACACCGGCAGTTGCACAGTATGATATGAGAAATAGTTAAAAACAGTACATAGTTCCACGAGAAATAACAGTTGTAATATTCCCTTAGGTGTGGTATCCGCACAAGGCAAGCTTGGGAGATTAGGAGATGAACAGTCCTTACCAACACCTACAGTAGGTGCTGTAGAATAGATAAGAGCTGGACTGGTCAGCAGATGTAATACAGAGGCTGAGCGTACTGCAGAATGAATGATGTTTGTAAACTGCCGGTTTTGCCGGATGAAACGGATAATGAAGAACTGTGAATGAAGTGCAGATGATCCAGTGTAAATAGCAGAGTCTGAATAACACTGGAGATGCTAGAGATCGATGAATTGAGGAAAACAGATAACTTGATTACTGTAGATATCAGGAACACCGATGGCGGAGCACCGATGACATTAGGTAGCTGAACACCACTGGAAGCCCAATGCTGGAAGCTGGTGTTTTTGGAGCACTGCCAATAGCAGGAAGCAATGAGGATACTATGGAGTCAGGCAGGCACCGCAGGGTGGTGATTGGTGCAGGTCTCTGTAGCACTGGCGATTTCAGGAGCTGGAATACCTGGAACACAATTACACAGAGAGCAGAGACAGGATACACTGGTGATGACAACCAAAGCACTGACAACTTCCTGGTCTATGATCAGTCCCTTAATACCCTCAGCAGTGCAGGGATTGGATCAGCAATCAGGCAGAGCTCAGCGGGACTGTAGATTGGTGGAAATAACAACACATGATCAGAACCAACATGGCTGCGCCCATACTGGTTCTTGGAGGGAAACCTGGTTTGTAATTCCATGTGGAGCTTTCACAGTAATGGCGGCAACGGCCGCAGAACACAGTTAATGTAAAAACTGTACAGCAACCTCCCAGCGCCAGCAGCGGAAGCTACAGCGGGTGAGAGGCGCCGCACAGACCTGTAGTGCTTACTGTAGTAATCGCGGCAAGGGCCGCAGCTGACAGGAGACACCACACAGATTCATCCACGCGCCGAAGCGCAGCAATGGCGGCGGAGGCCGCAACTGCAGGAGATGCTATACAGAGCTGACCAAGTGCTGAGAGTACGGTAATGGCGGCGGAGGCCGCAATGAGCTAGAAACGCCATTCCATTTAAGAGTTCCTTGTGACAGCACCTGCAGCCTGGTAGAGAGGAAACATGGAGTAAGGACAACTAACAACATGATTGAGACCCGGCCCAGGAACGCTGAGCCAGTCTCAGAAGACACCTGAAAGGTAAAAAATGATGTCCAGTAGTCCGCATCGTGACAGCCAGTATGACTCTGGAAGCATGTTAGGTCTCATAGTCCCAATATCAAGTAAAAGAGGAGACATATCGGGGGGGGGGACACACACTTCAATTCAATGCAATGGCCTTGGAATGCCACTGGAACAGTCCTGTAAAAAAAACAGTAACTTTTGCTAAATTTCAGGAATATATACATTTGGTATATATTTAGTGTTTTGCATAAAAAGCAGATTGGTTTGGATAATATGTGGGTAATCCTTGAGGAAGACATGCCAAGCGCTACTCTGCAAACTATTCATTGCAGACTCTGGCAATTATTAATGGTAGTTCTTTCTGTCATGGTGGCATGCCATTGGTTTATTGCCATCAAAGAAATCTTCATGACTGATCATGAACTAACATAGCTGAATAATATGCTGCCACTGTTACATAAATGGTACTTACTGCCCGGTGGCGTATGGGCTTTAGTAAACTCAACCTCCGTTTCACCTCCGCCTGTGAGGGCCGTTACTGCTACTTCATATGTCGTATTTGATTGTAGTCCATTTATCGTGATCTCCATATCATTCGGATCTTTTTTATGAAGCCTGCAAACATCTGAGCCATCTAGAATAATTTAGATACATTCTTTTAAAATGAACATCGTTTTCTATTTTCCATTACGTTTATCATACAGTCAAATAAATGTTTATATTTATACTACTATTATTATTATTATAAATTATTATTATTATTATTATTAATAATAATAATAATAATAGTAACTAGCTGATGTGCCTGGTTTCAACCAGTAAAAGTTTTGCTGGGCGGAACATTTTACCCCTTTTCACCCACTTAGGAAACGAATTTCGAAAAAAAAACCCTGCTTAGTGGGTGGCTGCAAATAACTGTCACAGTTTCCAGACCACCCAGCAGGTCATATGTTCCAGGTCACACAGCAAGTGCACAGGGAGTGTTCCCCAATTGTCACATTTTGCAGGGCACAATGGTGACGGACCAAGGCCTTTAATGTGGTATATGATGTGGTCTGCTCAGACAATGGCATCATAGAAATATGTCAATCATAAAAGTAATCCTTCTGCATTTCCGGATGGAGACAGGAAGGTGAATAAAAAATGATCGCAGAAAGGAGCTGGCCCATGGGCATGTTATGGGAGTTCAGGGGTGTGACTCTGAACGTGGCTGCGTTCCCAATTACAGTGTCAGAGGCCAGAAAGTTGACCCGGAAACTGCGCAGCCCAGGAATTACTCAGAGTCGTCGTGCGTCCGATATAGCATCACTGTTGGCGTGTTCTCAGCCCACTGCGGATCTGCCCACAATGCAGATAGGGAAAGTGGGTGTAGAAAAATTTGCATCGCACACTATTACAGGCAGCGAGTCTGTAGGCTGGCATTAGCATATTTTCGCACATAAATTGGAAGCGGGATTGCAGCTATGAATGTACTACCATACATCTCTGAAAGAGGCCCTACCGCATGTACACACACGCTTATGCTATAGCAGCCAGACTGTATCAAGTGAGTTTGAAGAGACAGTATAATGTAGTCTCGTACCCCCTCCCCCCCCCCCCCGATCTCTTACAATAGAACATGACGTATAAAAAAAAAATACAGTAGCTTGACTGTATAAATTCTGTCAATCTTACTAAATGTATATGATGTTAACGTTCTTTCAGTACATACAATTTTACCAGAAAACTGCAAGTACGAGGCAATGAAATACGTTTGTGTGGACAGCGTTGCTGAAACAAGTGCGGTACGCTAACAGCAGTACACGACGAACTCTGAAACAAGTTTGTTTCTTAACTAAAAGGAATCCTACATAATAAAGGCTAAAGCTGCTCCTCACCTCTATGGGGGAAATTCAAGTAGATGGCGCCTGACGGAGCAATTCAAGTGTTGCTCTGTTCGGGCGCGCACAGCCACCGGCTCTGACATTACTGTTATGAGTTTCCATCATTTTGAAGGGCTGGCAACTGGTCAGAAATATTACTTTTAAAATTAAATCTTTTGGCGATAATAATAAAGAATATTAATAGCAATTAAGATCAACAAACAGTTGAGGAAAATAAGAATTTACTCACCGGTAATTCTATTTCTCGTAGTCCGTAGTGGATGCTGGGAACTCCGTAAGGGCCATGGGAATAGACGGGCTCCGCAGGAGACTGGGCACTCTAAAGAAAAGATTAGGTACTACTGGTGTGCACTGGCTCCTCCCTCTATGCCCCTCCTCCAGACCTCAGTTAGGGAAACTGTGCCCGGAAGAGCTGACATTACAAGGAAAGGAAATTTTGAATCCAGGGTAAGACTCATACCAGCCACACCAATCACACCGTATAACTCGTGATAACCATACCCAGTTAACAGTATGA
Source organism: Pseudophryne corroboree (assembly GCF_028390025.1). NCBI lineage: Eukaryota > Metazoa > Chordata > Amphibia > Anura > Myobatrachidae > Pseudophryne > Pseudophryne corroboree. The sequence goes on along the minus strand of NC_086444.1, from coordinate 87,226,856 downwards.
ACAACAACTGAGCCTCACTCAACGGATGGCTCATAACAATAACCCTTAGTTAAGCAATAACTATATACACTTATTGCAGAAAATCCGCACTTGGGACGGGCGCCCAGCATCCACTACGGACTACGAGAAATAGAATTACCGGTGAGTAAATTCTTATTTTCTCTGATGTCCTAGTGGATGCTGGGAACTCCGTAAGGACCATGGGGATTATACCAAAGCTCCCAAACGGGCGGGAGAGTGCGGATGACTCTGCAGCACCGAATGAGCAAACACAAGGTCCTCCTCAGCCAGGGTATCAAACTTGTAGAACTTTGCAAATGTGTTTGAACCCGACCAAGTAGCAGCTCGGCAAAGTTGTAAAGCCGAGACCCCTCGGGCAGCCGCCCAAGAAGAGCCCACCTTCCTTGTGGAATGGGCCTTCACCGATTTTGGATGCGGCAATCCAGCCGCAGAATGAGCCTGCTGAATCGTGCTACAGATCCAGCGAGCAATAGTTTGCTTTGAAGCAGGAGCACCCAGCTTGTTGGGTGCATGCAAGATAAACAGCGAGTCAGTCTTCCTGACTCCAGCCGTTCTGGAAACATATATTTTCAAAGCCCTGACTATGTCCAGCAACTTGGGAGTCCTCCAAGTCCCGAGTAGCCGCAGGCACCACAATAGATATGTATACCAGCGCTGGCTGTGCAGATCAATATTAAAAATACATTAGCAATAAATTAGAATAGTAATAATAATAATAATAAGGATGGTTTGTTCTATGTAAAAAAGTAACAATTTATTTATATATCACATATAACATTACTAAAAAGAATGAATTCCTTTTGCCACAAGGTGGCAGTAAAACTGAGATATATCTTTATCTGGTAAAACTTTCATAGGTTTCTCATTCTCCTGTATTAGAGTTTGTCCATTCCTATAGGCTAGGACAGCCTCCCTTTGTGCATTCACTGTAAGGTAAATAATTACCGGATCCCCACGTTGGTAAGCATCAGCCTTGGAGCAAGTCCATTTGTAGCTGTAGGGGTGCTGGTTAGACCGGTTGGATGATTTGATTCAGTGGTGGGAGCGAGGTCCAAAAGATGTGCCGAAGGATGACAGGGCTTTGCGGGCCAATTGGAGAGTGAAGTCCAGATTAGATGAAGTAAGCTCAACGCGTTTCACTGGTACAGTCCAGCTTCCTCAGGAGCATATGATCCATAGGTATGGGATATCACATTTATACCCTGCTTAATGAACTTAATAAGCACCATCTGTTTGGGTGATTGCTAATACATAAGAACAAAACCATCCATAATAATAGTATAAAAACTAACATCCACAAACATAGTCTTGGTATTTGTCTAAAGACTATATTAATCATAAAAACGAGTATTATAACTCTATTTAAACAAGAAAAGAATATAAGATAGTGCCGGTCACGTGACGTGTCTCATCACGTGATCGGCAAGAAAGCAGTCTCATTGGTCCAAATTGTGTGACACCGGTCACATGATCTCTCCCATGTGACCATATACATAGATCCCCTTCTTCCGAGGTATATTCCTATTCCTAAATGTGACTCGGCAATCAGCCGTCCCATAGGTGGTTCTGTACCACCTGACATTACGCCCACGTGACGCGCATCACTGTCCGTCCTTGCACGTGAGCGCATTCAGCATGCCGTGAGTTCCCCTTCATGACGGAGACCCGGAAGTCTATACGGTCTCCCAATTAGAGAGCTTAGACCGCCCCGGACTTCCTCCGTATTCATCTCTATGTTCCCTAGTAGTCATGGCAACACATTCGGCATGACTGACCTTTCCAACTTATATAGGATTTCTATGTTTTGTTATTGAAACTTATTTTGAAAAATATAAAGGACAGTGATCAATAAATAAAACATTGAGGACTCCTCAGGAGACAGATTACCTTCCCTTTTAGCAGATATGCACATATATTTCATAATCTCATATATATCATTGTAGATCCACATAGAATTACATATTTTGACTATTACTGTAATTGAAAAACGGACAGAATATATGTATACATGAAGAAACTGAATTTTTGATACACATATAATTAACCCTGGATAACATTCTAAACATTATACCATGCTAATTGGTTAATTTCAATTAATCTTAAACCTAGATGACAGAGTTCAGTTCTATGGCCTCGTTTAGTCCATCTGGATGTAGCGAATTGTATTTGAGCATCCAGAAGACTTCCCTACGGCATAATTGATTAAACCTATCACCTCCTCTATCTGTCGGTGTAATGTGTTCAAGACTAATGATGGAAAGACAAGCAGGATTACTTTCATGTTTCTCAGAGTAGTGTCGTGAGACACTATGGGTCTCTATTTTACGTAATATGTTTCGACGATGTTCCATAAAACGTGTATGTAACGCTCTCGTGGTTCTGCCTACATAATTTAGGCCACATCCACATGTTAACACATAAATCACGAATTTTGAATCACAATTCATGAAAGATTTAAGGTTGTATTTCTCAGAAGAACCAGGTATCGAAATGTGTGTGGTTTTGCGTTCCATGTGATGACACATGGTACATCTATTCTTTCCACACCTATGGAATCCTACTGGTTTGGTGGTTAGCCAATCTGAACCATCACCTCTTCCTTTCGTTATTGCTGGTCTAAAGTGGCTGGGGGCCAAAATGGTCTTTAGGGCCCTATTTTTCTTATATATAATTTGTGGCTTATTGGGTAACAGACTCCCCAAGACATTATCCTGTTTTAGTATCCTCTAGTTCTTATTAACAATGGTCTTAATCTCATTGGCACATCTATTATATTTGCATATAAAGGCCACTTCTCTATCCTTTGTATCTTTTTGAACATTTTTATTTTTTGACGGGATGAGTAAGTCTTGTCTATCCATATCTAAAACCTCCTTAAGAGCCTTATCAAGAATATGTTGTGGATATTCCCTATTTATGAAAGAGTCTATAAGTTGATTTGCCTGTGTTTTGAAAATATCTATGTTCGAACAATTGCGTCTAAGTCGCATTAGTTGCCCCTTGGGAATGTTGTTCTTCCAGGGGGCATAATGAGCACTTCTGTAATGTAAATAAGAGTTAGTGTTAACTGGTTTAATGAAATTAGATGTGATAATTGTGTTATCTTTTATCTCGAGGGTCACATCCAGGAAGTTAACACGGTCCCTATCATAGGTGAAGGTAAAATTAAGATTGTGCACATTAGACTGTAAGTGAGAAACAAAAGCATTAGCTGAGAGAGAATCCCCATCCCAAATAATAAATAGATCATCTATGTACCGTCCATAGAAAACCAGGTTCGCCTCCCAGTCCGCGCCCCACACACGGGCGTCATCAAAGTCCCCCATGTAGAGGTTCGCGTAGCTGGGGGCGAACCTGGTTCCCATGGCGGTACCTGTGAGTTGTAAATGATATTTGTGATTGAAGATAAAATAATTGTGTGTAAGAATAAAAGAAATACATTGAATAAGAAAAGATTGATGCTGTTCGTCAAGAACCTGTGTCTTGCGTAACAAATCTGCAATAACTTTGATACCTGTAGTATGAGGTATATTCGTGTAAAGTGCCTGAACGTCCAGTGTAAGGAAGGCATATGTCTCCTTCCACTGGATGTGTTGAATTTTATTTAGGAAATCTTTGGTATCTTTTAAATGTGATTTCAATGATGGTACATGTGGTTGAAGAAATGCATCAATGTAAAAGGAAAGGTTTGATGTGAGTGAATTAATACCAGAAATAATTGGGCGTCCCGGTGGTGTAGTGAGGGACTTGTGAATCTTTGGAAGAAAATAAAATGTGGGGGTGGTGGGGAATTGTGGTAATAGGAACCGTGATTCATCCCTGGATATGACCCCCTTATTCAGCCCTGACTCCAATAGTATTTTCAATTCTTGGATGAATTTGGGGGTGGGATCATGAGTAAGTACACTATAAAATTTAGTATTCTCTAGTTGGTTGGAGGCCTCATTCAGGTAATATGACCTATTCATTACTACCAAGCCTCCGCCCTTGTCGGCTTCCTTAATGATTATGGATGTGTCCTGTGTTAATTCTTTAATGGCTTTCCTCTCTTGTCGGGTAAGGTTAGAAGTGTATTTGGAATTATCATTATTCTGTCCTACCAGTTGTTTGAAATCCTCCAAGGTTACCTTATAAAAAGATTCTATACAACTGCTTTTAAATGAAATAGGAAAAAATTCTGACTTACATTTGAATATGGTTCCTTCTCTCTTTATATCATATACCTTTTCTTTCATCCTGGGGGTGTCTTCCTGTATATGGTTCTCCTCCCATAGTTCTTCAAGTACCGCCAACATATGGTGGTCAGAACTATCCAGCACTATGGGTAGAGAATCATCATTTTTGGCCAAGAGGTCTTTCTTTGCGAAATACCTCTTTCTACAAAGAGTACGAATGAATCTATTTAGTTCAACATATAGTTCAAAAATATTTGGGCCACTGGATGGAGAAAACTTGAGGCCTTTCTCTAATAATGAAAGTTCGGACTTGGACAATACTTTATCGGACAGATTAAAAACACTTGATTTGGATGTTGAGGGATCGATATTCATATCCTTCTTGGATTTTTTTGTCTTATGTCCTCCTCCTCTACACCCTCTGTGCTTGAATCTCTGCCTCTTTTTGGGGTGGTTTTCTGTTCGGTGTCTGAAGTCCACCTTGAGTGAGTTTTCGGGCGTGCCCCTAAAAAATTGGTCCTTTGTTCTAAGGGTTCATTGTCTCTGGTGGTGTATTTACCAAGGCTTTTGTTATAATTTTGTCTATTCCTATTTGGTCTATAGGAATTAAATCGGTTTGGAGAGTCTATATCACTCTCTTGATGTTCTGCCAAAGGTTGAAATCTATTCGAATGTGTAAAATCCCTATGGCCTCAATCTCTTGTTGTAAATTGACGCTATCCAGCCAATTCCTGGATCCAGGAATTGGCTGGATAGCCTCAATTTACAACAATATGTAAATAAGAAAATGATCCCTAGGGGCCTTCGGCTCTTTAAACCATCAATATTCCAAGATGACGCAAATTATCAAAAGGAATGGGATCAATTACTAGATAAATGTTCTTTAGAATTGATTCAGCTGATTATCAGATACAGAAACAGTAAGGTTTCCTCAATCGAAAAAGAGATTGAGGAACTTAAAAAGACAATGGAAAAATTTAGAGATGATGAAATATTCGAAAGGAAAGACAGGATTATTAACGAAAAGGTTATTAAGTTTGAACAGGACTTGATGGAAATGAAACAAAAGAAATTTAAACGTGATTTGACTGATTACGAGAACAATATGGTCCGCACATTCAAACATAAACAAAGTTATACCGATAAGAATATCCATCCCAAAGCACTAGATATCAAGACCCTGGCACACACACAACACATAAACGAGAATACCAAACTTCAGGCCATAGGGATTTTACACATTCGAATAGATTTCAACCTTTGGCAGAACATCAAGAGAGTGATATAGACTCTCCAAACCGATTTAATTCCTATAGACCAAATAGGAATAGACAAAATTATAACAAAAGCCTTGGTAAATACACCACCAGAGACAATGAACCCTTAGAACAAAGGACCAATTTTTTAGGGGCACGCCCGAAAACTCACTTAAGGTGGACTTCAGACACCGAACAGAAAACCACCCCAAAAAGAGGCAGAGATTCAAGCACAGAGGGTGTAGAGGAGGAGGACATAAGACAAAAAAATCCAAGAAGGATATGAATATCGATCCCTCAACATCCAAATCAAGTGCTTTTAATCTGTCCGATAAAGTATTGTCCAAGTCCGAACTTTCATTATTAGAGAAAGGCCTCAAGTTTTCTCCATCCAGTGGCCCAAATATTTTTGAACTATATGTTGAACTAAATAGATTCATTCGTACTCTTTGTAGAAAGAGGTATTTCGCAAAGAAAGACCTCTTGGCCAAAAATGATGATTCTCTACCCATAGTGCTGGATAGTTCTGACCACCATATGTTGGCGGTACTTGAAGAACTATGGGAGGAGAACCATATACAGGAAGACACCCCCAGGATGAAAGAAAAGGTATATGATATAAAGAGAGAAGGACCCATATTCAAATGTAAGTCAGAATTTTTTCCTATTTCATTTAAAAGCAGTTGTATAGAATCTTTTTATAAGGTAACCTTGGAGGATTTCAAACAACTGGTAGGACAGAATAATGATAATTCCAAATACACTTCTAACCTTACCCGACAAGAGAGGAAAGCCATTAAAGAATTAACACAGGACACATCCATAATCATTAAGGAAGCCGACAAGGGCGGAGGCTTGGTAGTAATGAATAGGTCATATTACCTGAATGAGGCCTCCAACCAACTAGAGAATACTAAATTTTATAGTGTACTTACTCATGATCCCACCCCCAAATTCATCCAAGAATTGAAAATACTATTGGAGTCAGGGCTGAATAAGGGGGTCATATCCAGGGACGAATCACGGTTCCTATTACCACAATTCCCCACCACCCCCACATTTTATTTTCTTCCAAAGATTCACAAGTCCCTCACTACACCACCGGGACGCCCAATTATTTCTGGTATTAATTCACTCACATCAAACCTTTCCTTTTACATTGATGCATTTCTTCAACCACATGTACCATCATTGAAATCACATTTAAAAGATACCAAAGATTTCCTAAATAAAATTCAACACATCCAGTGGAAGGAGACATATGCCTTCCTTACACTGGACGTTCAGGCACTTTACACGAATATACCTCATACTACAGGTATCAAAGTTATTGCAGATTTGTTACGCAAGACACAGGTTCTTGACGAACAGCATCAATCTTTTCTTATTCAATGTATTTCTTTTATTCTTACACACAATTATTTTATCTTCAATCACAAATATTATTTACAACTCACAGGTACCGCCATGGGAACCAGGTTCGCCCCCAGCTACGCGAACCTCTATATGGGGGACTTTGATGACGCCCGTGTGTGGGGCGCGGACTGGGAGGTGAACCTGGTTTTCTATGGACGGTACATAGATGATCTATTTATTATTTGGGATGGGGATTCTCTCTCAGCTAATGCTTTTGTTTCTCACTTACAGTCTAATGTGCACAATCTTAATTTTACCTTCACCTATGATAGGGACCGTGTTAACTTCCTGGATGTGACCCTCGAGATAAAAGATAACACAATTATCACATCTAATTTCATTAAACCAGTTAACACTAACTCTTATTTACATTACAGAAGTGCTCATTATGCCCCCTGGAAGAACAACATTCCCAAGGGGCAACTAATGCGACTTAGACGCAATTGTTCGAACATAGATATTTTCAAAACACAGGCAAATCAACTTATAGACTCTTTCATAAATAGGGAATATCCACAACATATTCTTGATAAGGCTCTTAAGGAGGTTTTAGATATGGATAGACAAGACTTACTCATCCCGTCAAAAAATAAAAATGTTCAAAAAGATACAAAGGATAGAGAAGTGGCCTTTATATGCAAATATAATAGATGTGCCAATGAGATTAAGACCATTGTTAATAAGAACTACAGGATACTAAAACAGGATAATGTCTTGGGGAGTCTGTTACCCAATAAGCCACAAATTATATATAAGAAAAATAGGGCCCTAAAGACCATTTTGGCCCCCAGCCACTTTAGACCAGCAATAACGAAAGGAAGAGGTGATGGTTCAGATTGGCTAACCACCAAAGCAGTAGGATTCCATAGGCGTGGAAAGAATAGATGTACCATGTGTCATCACATGGAACGCAAAACCACACACATTTCGATACCTGGTTCTTCTGAGAAATACAACCTTAAATCTTTCATGAATTGTGATTCAAAATTCGTGATTTATGTGTTAACATGTGGATGTGGCCTAAATTATGTAGGCAGAACCACGAGAGCGTTACATACACGTTTTATGGAACATCGTCGAAACATATTACGTAAAATAGAGACCCATAGTGTCTCACGACACTACTCTGAGAAACATGAAAGTAATCCTGCTTGTTTTTCCATCATTAGTCTTGAACACATTACACCGACAGATAGAGGAGGTGATAGGTTTAATCAATTATGCCGTAGGGAAGTCTTCTGGATGCTCAAATACAATTCGCTACATCCAGATGGACTAAACGAGGCCATAGAACTGAACTCTGTCATCTAGGTTTAAGATTAATTGAAATTAACCAATTAGCATGGTATAATGTTTAGAATGTTATCCAGGGTTAATTATATGTGTATCAAAAATTCAGTTTCTTCATGTATACATATATTCTGTCCGTTTTTCAATTACAGTAATAGTCAAAATATGTAATTCTATGTGGCTCTACAATGATATATATGAGATTATGAAATATATGTGCATATCTGCTAAAAGGGAAGGTAATCTGTCTCCTGAGGAGTCCTCAATGTTTTATTTATTGATCACTGTCCTTTATATTTTTCAAAATAAGTTTCAATAACAAAACATAGAAATCCTATATAAGTTGGAAAGGTCAGTCATGCCGAACGTGTTGCCATGACTACTAGGGAACATAGAGATGAATACGGAGGAAGTCCGGGGCGGTCTAAGCTCTCTAATTGGGAGACCGTATAGACTTCCGGGTCTCCGTCACGAAGGGGAACTCACGGCATGCTGAATGCGCTCACGTGCAAGGACGGACAGTGATGCGCGTCACGTGGGCGTAATGTCAGGTGGTACAGAACCACCTATGGGACGGCTGATTGCCGAGTCACATTTAGGAATAGGAATATACCTCGGAAGAAGGGGATCTATGTATATGGTCACATGGGAGAGATCATGTGACCGGTGTCACACAATTTGGACCAATGAGACTGCTTTCTTGCCGATCACGTGATGAGACACGTCACGTGACCGGCACTATCTTATATTCTTTTCTTGTTTAAATAGAGTTATAATACTCGTTTTTATGATTAAATATAGTCTTTAGACAAATACCAAGACTATGTTTGTGGATGTTAGTTTTTATACTATTATTATGGATGGTTTTGTTCTTATGTATTAGCAATCACCCAAACAGATAGTTCTTATTAAGTTCATTAAGCAGGGTATAAATGTGATATCCCATACCTATGGATCATATGCTCCTGAGGAAGCTGGACTGTACCAGTGAAACGCGTTGAGCTTACTTCATCTGATCTGGACTTCACTCTCCAATTGGCCCGCAAAGCCCTGTCATCCTTCAGCACATCTTTTGGACCTCGCTCCCACCACTGAATCAAATCATCCAACCGGTCTAACCAGCACCCCTACAGCTACAAATGGACTTGCTCCAAGGCTGATGCTTACCAACGTGGGGATCTGGTAATTATTTACCTTACAGTGAATGCACAAAGGGAGGCTGTCCTAGCCTATAGGAATGGACAAACTCTAATACAGGAGAATGAGAAACCTATGAAAGTTTTACCAGATAAAGATATATCTCAGTTTTACTGCCACCTTGTGGCAAAAGGAATTCCTTCTTTTTAGTAGTGTTATATGTGATATATAAATAAATTGTTACTTTTTTACATAGAACAAACCATCCTTATTATTATTATTATTATTATTATTATTATTATTACTTTTCTAATTTATTGCTAATGTATTTTTAATATTGATCTGCACAGCCAGCGCTGGTATACATATCTTTTTCTCTATTGTCTAGTTTTTGAGGAATTGACCTTCCTCTTACCTGCTGCTGTTGGTCGCGCACTTGCATACATACTACTGCAGGCACCACAATAGGTTGGTTCAAATGAAACGAGGACACCACCTTTGGGAGAAATTGGGGACGAATCCTCAATTCTGCCCTGTCCATATGGAAGATCAGATATGGGCTTTTACATCACAAAGCCGCCAATTCCGACACACGCCTAGCTGACGCTAAGGCCAACAGCATGACCACTTTCCACGTGAGATACTTTAGTTCCACGGTCTTAAGTGGCTCAAACCAGTGGGATTTCAGGAAATCCAACACCACGTTAAGATCCCAGGGCGCCACTGGTGGCACAAAAGGGGGATGGATATGCAGCACTCCCTTAACAAATGTTTGAACCTCAGGCAGTGAAGCCAGTTCTTTTTGAAAGAAAATGGATAGGGCCGAAATCTGGACATTTATGGACCCCAATTTTAGGCCCATAGTCACCCCTGACTGTAGGAAGTGCAGGAAACGACCCAGTTGGAATTCCTCTGTAGGGGCCTTCCTGGCCTCACACCAAGCAACATACTTCCGCCATATACGGTGATAATGTTTTGCTGTCACGTCTTTCCTAGCCTTTATCAGCGTAGGAATAACTTCATCCGGAATGCCTTTTTCCGCTAGGATCCGGCGTTCAACCGCCATGCCATCAAACGCAGCCGCGGTAAGTCTTGGAACAGACAGGGCCCTTGTTGCAGCAGATCCTTTCTGAGAGGCAGAGGCCATGGGTCCTCTGTGCGCATTTCTTGTAGTTCCAGGTACCAAGTCCTTCTTGGCCAGTCCGGAACAATGAGTATTGTTCTTATTCCTCTCTTTCTTACTATTCTCAGTACTTTTGGTATAAGAGGAAGAGGAGGAAACACATACACCGACTGGTACACCCACGGTGTCACTAGGGCGTCCACAGCTACCGCCTGAGGGTCCCTTGACCTGGCGCAATATCTTTTTAGCTTTTTGTTGAGGCGGGACGCCATCATGTCCACCTGTGGCAGTTCCCATCGGTTTGCAATCAGTTGGAAGACTTCTTGATGAAGTCCCCACTCTCCCGGGTGGAGGTCGTGTCTGCTGAGGAAGTCTGCTTCCCAGTTGTCCACTCCCGGAATGAACACTGCTGACAGTGCTTGCACGTGATTCTCCGCCCATCGAAGAATCTTTGTGGCTTCCGCCATTGCCATCCTGCTTCTTGTGTCGCCCTGGCGGTTTACATGGGCGACCGCCGTGATGTTGTCTGACTGAATCAGCACTGGTCGGTTTCGAAGCAGGGGCTCTGCTTGACTCAGGGCGTTGTAAATGGCCCTTAGTTCCAGTATATTTATGTGTAGAGAAGTCTCCAGACTTGACCACAGCCCTTGGAAGTTTCTTCCCTGAGTGACTGCCCCCCACCCTCGGAGGCTTGCATCCGTGGTCACCAGGACACAGTCCTGTATGCCGAACCTGCGGCCCACGAGAAGGTGAGCACTCTGCAGCCACCACAGAAGAGACACCCTGGCCCTTGGGGACAGGGTGATCAGCCGATGCATCTGAAGATGCGATCCGGACCACTTGTCCAACAGATCCCACTGAAAGATCCTCGCATGGAACCTGCCGAAGGGAATGGCTTCGTATGAAGCCACCATCTTTCCCAGGACTCGCGTGCAGTGATGCACCGATACCTGTTTTGGTTTTAGGAGGTCCCTGACCAGAGATGCTAATTCCTGGGCCTTCTCCACCGGGAGAAACACCTTCTTCTGTTCTGTGTCCAGAATCATACCCAGGAAAAGCAGACGCGTCGTAGGAATCAGCTGCGACTTTGGAACATTCAGAATCTAGCCGTGCTGTTGCAACACTTCCTGAGAGAGTGCTACGCTGATCAACAACTGCTCCCTGGACTTCGCCTTTATGAGGAGATCGTCCAAGTACGGGATAATTATAACCCCCTTCTGCCGAAGGAGTATCATCATTTCGGCCATTACCTTGGTAAATATTCTCGGTGCCGTGGACAGGCCAAACGGCAACGTCTGGAATTGGTAATGACAGTCCTGTACCACAAATCTGAGGTACTCCTGGTGAGGTGGATAAATGGGGACATGCAAGTAAGCATCTTTGATGTCCAGCGACACCATAAAATCCCCCTCTTCCAGGCTTGCAATAACCGCTCTGAGCGATTCCATTTTGAACTTGAATTTCTTTATATGTGTTCAAGGATTTTAAATTCAGAATGGGTCTCACCGAACCGTCCAGTTTCGGTACCACAAACATTGTGGAATAGTAACCCCTTCCCTGTTGAAGGAGGGGGACCCTGACAATCACTTGCTGGAGGTACAGCTTGTGAATTGCCGCCAGCACTACCTCCCTTTCCATGGGGGAAGCTGGCAAGGCTGATTTGAGGTAACGGCAGGGGGGGGGGGGGGCGCTTCGAAATTCTAGCTTGCATCCCTGAGATACAATTTGTATAGCCCAGAGATCCACCTGTGAGCGAACCCACTGGCTGCTGAAGTTTCGGAGACGCGCCCCCACCGCACCTGGCTCCGCCTGTGGAGCCCCAACGTCATGCGGTGGACTTAGTGGAAGCAGGGGAGGACTTTTGTTCCTGGAAACTGGCTGCATGGTGCAGCTTCTTACCTCTACCCTTGCCTCTGGCAAGAAAGGATGCGCCCCTGACTCTCTTGCCTTTCTGGGAACGAAAGGACTGCATTTGATAATACGGTGCTTTCTTAGGCTGTGAGGAAACCTGAGGCAAGAAAGTCGACTTTCCAGCTGTCGCTGTAGACACGAGGTCCGACAGACCGTCCCCAAACAATTCCTCACCCTTATAAGGCAAAACCTCCATGTGTTTTTTAGAATCAGCATCTCCTGTCCATTGCTGAGTGCATAAGACCCTCCTGGCAGAAATGGACATAGGATTAATTCTAGAGCCCAGCAGGCAAATGTCCCTCTGAGCATCCCGCATATATAAGACGACGTCTTTGATATGGCCCAGGGTTAGCAAAACAGTATCTCTTTCGAGGGAATCTATGTCGTCTAACAGAGTATCTGTCCACGCTGCTACAGCACTACACATCCAGACTGAAGCAATAGCAGGTCTCAGTAGAGTACCAGAGTGTGTATACACTGACTTCAGAATAGCTTCCTGCTTTCTATCCGCAGGCTCCTTTAGGGCGGCCGTATCCTGAGACGGCAGGGCCACCTTTTTAGATAAGCGTGTCAGTGCCTTGTCCACCCTAGGGGATGTTTCCCAACGTAACCTGTCCGTTGGCGGGAAAGGGTACACCATCAGTAACTTCTTAGAAATTACTAATTTCTTATCAAGGGAACTCCACGCTTCTTCACACAATTCATTTAATTCATCAGATGGGGGAAAAGTCACTGGCTGCTTTTTCTCCCCAAACATATAAACCCTCTTGGTATTAACCGGGTTACTCTCAGAAATGTGTAATACATCTTTCATTGCAATAATCATGTATCGGATGGCCTTGGTCATTTTAGACTGTAAATGTGCCTCATCATCGTCGACACTGGAGTCGGACTCCGTGTCAGCATCTGTGTCAACCATCTGAGATAGAGGGCGTTTATGAGCCCCTGACGGTTTCTGAGTCGCCTGGGCAGGTGCGGGTTGAGACCCCGGCTGTCCCAAGGCTGCAGCGTCATCAAACCTTTTATGTAAGGAGTTTACATTGTCATTTAAGACCTTCCACATATCCATCCAATCAGGTGTCGGCCCCGACGGGGGCGATACCACACTTATCTGCCCTTGCTCCGCCTCCACGTAACCTTCCTCATCAAACATGTCGACACAGCCGTACCGACACACCGCACACACACAGGGAATGCTCAGACTGAGGACAGGACCCCACAAAGTCCTTTGGGGAGACAGAGAGAGAGTATGCCAGCACACACCACAGCGCTATATAACACAGGGATTTTCATTGCTAATAAGTGATTTACCCAATAGCTGCTTTTTTTGTATTGTTTTGCGCCTAAATTTATGTGCCCCCCCTCTCTTTTTAACCCGTCTAGTACCTGGATACTGCAGGGGAGAGCCTGGGGAGCTGCTTCCAGCGAAGCTGTGAAGAGAAAATGGCGCTGGTGTGCTGAGGAAGGAGGCCCCGCCCCCTCAGTGACGGGCTTCTGTCCCGCTTTCCCTGTAAAAAAATGGCGGGGTTTTTTACATATATACAGTGCTAGACTGTATATATGTATGTTTTTATGCCAAAGGTACTTCAATTGCAGCCCAGGGCGCCCCCCCCCCCCCCCCCCCAGCGCCCTGCACCCTACAGTGACCAGAGTGTGTAAGTGTGCTGGGAGCACACTTACACACAGGAGTCTTCAGCCGCCGATTTCATCGTTTTCAAGCTTCTGTTCTTCTGGCTCTGCAAGGGGGACGGCGGCGCGGCTCCGGGAACGGACGATCGAGGACAGGTGCCTGTGTTCGAACCCTCTGGAGCTAATGGTGTCCAGTAGCCTAAGAAGCACAAACTAGCTGCAAGCAGGTAGGTTTGCTTCTCTCCCCTTAGTCCCACGTAGCAGTGAGTCTGTTGCCAGCAGAATCTCACTGAAAATAAAAAACCTAATAAATACTTTCTTTACTAGTAAGCTCAGGAGAGCCCACTAGGAGCACCCAGCTCTGGCCGGGCACAGATTCTAACTGAGGTCTGGAGGAGGGGCATAGAGGGAGGAGCCAGTGCACACCAGATAGTACCTAATCTTTTCTTTAGAGTGCCCAGTCTCCTGCGGAGCCCGTCTATTCCCATGGTCCTTACGGAGTTCCCAGCATCCACTAGGACGTCAGAGAAATATTGTTATCCTAATGTGTCTGTATAACATACTGGAGGAGATCAAACCTTCTACTGTAGCTGTCATTTATGTAGTACAGTCTGTACAATGGTAGCTAGAGTCTTATTGGTTGCTATGGGCAACTATTCTACCTGTCCTGTTTACAAGGTTTGATACAGATCTATGCTCGTAGACTGTTGCTCAAGTCGCTCCAAACAGCTTTTCTGTGTATTAGGTCCCCAGGAGACTTGGTGTCGCCATCTGTCTTTCGCGCAAATAAAACTGGAAGCGACAAAACCACATTGCTAGTATACAGTGACCACTGGGGCTTGCAACATTTGTACATATCTGTGCGACACCTGCGTAAAAAGGGCTCTGATGCGAGCGGCCTGACTTTTCCTCACGCCGACGTCCGTTGTGCTTCATCTGCAACTATGTAAGTAATACCAATTACTTTGTTCCTATGTAAGTGTGTACTGTAATACCAATTCCTTTGTTTCCTCATGCCGACGTCCGTTGTGCTTCATCTGCAACTATGTAAGTGTGTAATACCAATTCCTGTGGTTACAGTCGCAGCGTAGCGTCTCTGGTGCACTGTAAGTGGTTTTTTGCTGCACCTGTGATGCGACTAAGACACAAAATTCCAAGAAAAATACGGTATACTACTCCCCTCAGAGCGTCTCAGCCATGCTGGGAGTCTCGCGCCGTATGGTTTAAGTACACCCAGTGTGTGAGGACACATCTGTACACCTCTCCATCCAACTGAAAACCTTCTAGGCCATCCCTTCTTCCCAGTCCTCCACCCAGAATTAGAATGACGGCTAAGCACACTGTCATGCGCACTCTGTGGCGCAGCGCACCTGCACAGTTACGTTACATTTTTATAAACCCAGGGACAGCTCAGTGATACAGTACATGTACATTCAACGTATGCCTGAGAGCCATTGCATATCTGTGTACACATTTATTTTTACTCCTTTTCATGTAAGATTTAGATTCTCTACTTATGTAATATACTGCAGGTAGAGGAGCAGGCAGTTGCATGTGCAGCTGCGATTTTTTGTTTGCAGTGGACTTGCAAAAAATATGCTAATGGATCAGAAGCCAGCTTGTGTACAGAGACGCCCACTGCTGACGTCCAACATTCGCCACTCACGGGAACATCGGTCACACATCGGTAGGACAATTGGTCCTCTGAGCTAACTTATGCTGTCTCAGGCAGAGTAGCTCTACTAAGACACCAGGGTCTCTCCAGCTGCAAACAAATTCTCAGTGGCTGACCAGGGGATGCCCATTAAACAGTCCAGACGTGCCTGCGTTTTCCTAGCCACTCCCTAATCATTCACTGTGCATGTGCAGTGCGACTCTTACGCATGCGCAGTAGCAATAAATCTCTCCACTGCATCCAACCAATAGCGGGTCTTGCTACGGGCAAGCAGGATTTTTGCCCGGGACGCCACCTCCCGGAGGGCGCCGCCGCCGTGGCAAGATCCGCTACTGGTGCCGCGTGGTGCTGTGTAGATGCGGTGCTGTGTGGTGTGCGATGAAGTCATCGCGCACCGCACTGCATTGTGGGAGTGGCACATAGATGCTAGAGGTCATAATTGACCTCTAGTGTCTATGTGGTGCTATGGGAGAGACTTCATGATGTCTCTCCCATAGATCCGAGGAGCGGTGCCGGTGGCCGGAGACGGAGGGCAGCAGCGGGCGGGAAGCCGGAGCGAGGATTGTATTAATATTTTTTTTTGTAAGCGGCGCAACTAGGGGGCACAGTACTGGGGGCACAACTCTACTGGGGGCACAGTACTAGGGTAATACTACTGGGGGCACAACTTTACAGGGGGCACAGTACTGGGGGCAATACTACTGTGGGCACAGCTACAGAGGACATACATGACCACGCCCCTTCACCATGAAGCCATGCCCCTATTTTTTCGCCCTGGGCGCCACCAGCTCTAGATCTGGCCCTGCATCCAACATCTACTTTCATGCACCTCTGGATCACGCCCATTGTTCCAGGAAAGCACTGGAATCTGAGAAAATTTGATTTTCGTCTGGTAGCAATAAAATCTGAACTTAATATACATTTCCTCTGAAAAAAAATTATTCTCAGTGAATTACTGAAATATATGTGATCATCGGACATCCCCGTCTCACAGACTCCACCGGTGTTCTTCAGGTAAATGATGTATCCGGTTACAAAGCCTTCCTGAGACTCATCTGTTGGATAAGGGCTCCAGTCCAATGACAGGGAATTTGCATTGATCTTACGGATTTCAGCTTTTGGCTTGACGGAAGACACTAGAAGGAGAAGCAAGTCTGTAACATTTCTAGAGTGACGGTATTATACAATGTATCAGTTCCTGTGTGGATATTTGTATAACTGGTTGAGTAGTGATGTAATAAACTCAAAATGTGTGACATGGCTGTATTATATAGAGTAAAACAAAGTGTTTGTGCTTACCCAATTCCACTGTATACCCCATCCTACTCCCCAGTAAGTGTTCTCCGTCTTCTTTGGATCCATGAATATGGAAATGATATCTCACGCCTGGTCTAAAGGCACCTGAAAAATATAAGAAAGAACTGTTGACAAACCTCTAACAGACCAGAAGGATGATTTATCAAGCAGTGAAAACAGTGAAGTTGTTGCCAATAGAAACCAATCAGCCTTGACTTAGCATTTAGAAATTACATTCAATAAAATGATAGGTGGGAGCTGATTGGGTGCTTTGGGCAACTTCTCCACTGGTCCTTTTCTCCACCCTTAGCACTGCTTCATACATCAACCCCCTAGACCAGTGGCTCCAAAACTTGGTCCTCAAGGAACCCCAACAATTCATGTTTCCCAGGTCACCTAGCAGGTACACAGGTGTAGTCATTACACACTGAAACATTTTAAAAGATCCACAGGTGGAGTTAATTATTTCACTTGTGAGTCTGTAAGGATACCTTGAGGACTGAGTTTGGGAATCACTGCCCTAGATCATAAAAAGGAAATAAATCTATCAAACGTGGCCATGATCTCCCCTGAATGTGGGGATGGTTCAGTAGATCTAGGGTGGTGCTTGCTTTTCAACATTTTTTAAAGTCTATGTTTTTTGTTGGGGAATATCATAGCTCTTTTTATATAACCAGTAAAACAAAACAAAACAAGTTATCTTATATAAAAGAGTTAGACTATTCACAAAAATATATAGATAACTAATAATTCAGTGGCTTAGGCTGCTGATTACATAAAAATAACACTAAGGGGGAATTCAATTGAAATGTAAAAGAATCCTGTGGCAAGGGGTATTTCCCACAGCTGCAGGGTTTTCCTATTAGAGGAGAGATGGGTGGTTTTGACAACTTAAGCCTTAGTAAATCTACCCCTAAGCTTTAGAGACCCTGCTCCAAATCCTATAGCCAATTTTTCGTCACCTTGGAGAAGCCACCTCTCAGTTTGTCTGTCACACTGAACGCTTGCTATGGTAGTCACACTATGAGCATTAGTTATAAAGGGTGAATAGCCCTGTTGCTGGTATTGTCCTTACCTCCGGTAATAACCCCAAAAGGTTATTACTGTAGGTAAGGTTTGACGGCTATTACCAAGTACCCCCTTCTGTTAGCAGGGCTGTCTTAACTACTTTGTAGGCCCTGGACAAAGCAATGCACTGGAGGCCCTTACACGCCCATTCATGGGAATAAATACAATTTATTTTTTTTTAACCCATAAATGACCTCTCTTGCAGTCCCACGCCGTCCCTCTACATACTTCAATATAGTGAATGACTGTCAGCACTCTGATTGGTGGTTAGCTTGAGCCACCCACCAATCAGCATCATAGACGTGCACAGCTAATTTTATTAGGGGGTGCACCACCGGAGGGGTGTGTCCAGCACCACCTTTTGGGCGTGTCTAGCACTGCCCTTTGGGTGTGTCCAGCACCACCTTTTGGGCGTGTCTAGCACTGCCCTTTGGGACATGTCTAGCACTATTTTACATTCTCTCAGTAAAATCATATGGTTTAATCTAATTTCTTCCTAGTTCCTGATAATAAAGTAGATATAACACCCCAGAGAAATAAAAATAAACATAATAGTGCGTCCACCGGCCAGTACTGATTGTCTGCTATGGCATATCCCTGAGTCATAGCTGCCGCTACACCCTATCCCTGCTTACACTTCCCCAACCTATCCCTGACCCAGTGGCGGAACTAGAGAGTGGTGGGCCTTGGTGCATATGCATTCCCTTCCCTCCGCCACACACCCTAACCTTTGTACCCCCAACACCTACAACCTGATTTTGAATGGGCCATACTACAAAAAACGGGAGATTTAGGGGGCCGAACATTTTAGTTTTTGTATAACACGAGTAACGTTTAAAATTTACACGTGTCATCAGAGCCACATACAATGTAGATCCAAGAAGCATAAATGCAGTTATACTATATGTACCCATTGGATTTCATCCCTGCCTGCATTTACTTAACTGGGTATTTTTTTTTTCCAAAAAAAGTCTTAGAAATTGTTGTTTTTTTATGAATGAATTAGAACATCTATTTAAAACAAAAAAATTAAAAGTAACATTTTTTAATGAACATTGGCTAAACATCGATGGTTGATATATCAGACCACCAATGATCGAAACAGCGAGACCATCGTGAACTTGCTGCTACTCTCTGCAGCCTCTGGTGTACATAGGGAAGCTAAGGCTTACCTCCCAACTTTGATGTTCACAGAAGCGGGACTCATGCGCGTCAAAGCCACGTGTGCTCCCGGAAAAGGGGTGTGGCCTCGGGAAAAGGGGGCGTAGATTCACAGTGATGCCACCATTGTAAGCCACGCCTCCCTTGTCCATCACTGAAGGGGGTATGCCAGCGCTCTGTGAGCTGCTGGCATGCCCCCTCTCCCTGTCACTCGTGAATAGACGCGGTTCTGCTAAGCAGGGCAACGAGTGACAGGGGCTTCCCAACTGCCCCCCCTCACTGTGGGACACTGCGGCCCGTGGGTGTGACAGCGGGACATTCCCAGAAAAAGGGGACTGTCCAGCGAGAATCGGGACAGTTGGGAGGTATGGGTAAGGGAGGCTTCTAATACATTTCCCTGGCTGCCGCTAATCTCTACAGCAGCGGGGTGTAGATTCCGCTAGCCTGCACAATCCAGTGAGGTGCAGTGAGGTCAATGGCTGGTGAGGCACTGGCTACTATCAAAGCCAGATTTACACACGCATATGATTTGATGGTGAGTTATGAGTATAAAAATGATTAGAAAGACACAAGGATGATATCAATATTAAGCAGGATTGTATCTGCACACACAATTTGTTTAATAAAGATGTGGAACTGAAGCCCCAACTCAAAAAGACCCTTATTGTATGTTTAATAATTATCATTCAATTTAGGGGTGCTACCAACTACAGCTATGGTGAATGCAATGGAGGAAGAGAAAGAAAGGGCTGTATTATCGATGCACAAAAGGAGAGGTGACCTAATTGTCACACCCACCACAAAATTCATAAAATTTAACTTTTATTATTATAAGATTAAAAAGTGTGAAAATAAAAGACAGCTCAAGTGAATGTGTCGCCTTCCAGAAATTGAATCCCTATCACTTGAGATGTCTTTTCATTCAGTGACATTAACACTCTGATTAGCTTACGAGCGTAACAATCAGAATTCATATATCAACAGTATATCAATATTTGTGACATAAGGTAGATATTCATCCCTTAAGGTACATTATATATCAATCTTGTACCTATATTAATTCTAACTAAATCCTGGTATTGCACTCATTCTGTCTGGATGACTATGAGTAATAGATACACTAAACAGGAATGAGTGGATATTGGAGTGAGAGGATATATTAATACTAGTGACAAATCCATAACCCCTGCAGACTACATTATTAGTACCGTCAATATTAGTACAAGTGGCCAATAAGACAACTTGGAGACGAACTGCTGATAACTAGACAAATTGTTAGACTGGCTGAGAACAAGGACGACATTACATGTGTTTGGACATTTAGAATAAGACACGCTGACACATATTTTAATCTCAAATCACCTTTATTATTCCAATTACACTTGTTATATGTTGTGTATATGTCAAAGTTTTAACCTCTATGTTTCGCTCATACTCCTAGTTTGTGTGTTAGTTATTTTCACACTTTTTAATCTTATAATAATAAAAGTAAAATGTTATGAATTTTTTGGTGGGTGCGACAATTAGGTCACCTCTCCTTTTGTGCATCGACAATACAGCCCTTTCTTTCTCTTCCTCCATGATATCAATAATACAAAGATGATATTTCCTTGTTATCATCTTTGTATTATTCTAATCATTTTTATACTCAAAACTATGGATGGTACAGGTGAGACTCTGCCTATCCTGATCGCACGTCACTGGTAATCATAGCAGTGATTGGCTGCATGGCAGGCATTGGGGGAGGGAACTAGGAAGCAGAGGGGCCAGGAGGTACCCCTGAGAGTGGCAGCTGCTGGAAGATTATCTTCCAGCAGCTGCACAGTGGGTACTTCAGGCCATTTGCATCAATGCGACCATGTAAGGAACAGCCAAGCCTGGTATGGTTACACCCGATGCGACCGTGCCAGGCGACTGGTTAAAGGATAAATCAGCTCCAAATTCTCTCCGGCCAATAACATGGGGGATTCATATAGTTAAAAGACCTGTGTTAGATTGTAACACAGCAGCTGATTATCACAGCATATGTTACAGATTACAATGTAACTGACTTGCAGCTCTGGGAGTTAACCCACAGCGGTAAGTACTCCCAACTGCAGGTGTCCCAGACATCCACAGTCAGCTATTTTGTTTGAAAATTTTGTTTTTTAGGGTATGGACTTACAGTATATTTTAATATACAAAATGTAATTTTATTTATCTGCGGTCACCAGATTGTAAGCTTGCGAGCAGGGCCTTCTTACACAGTCTTCTTATGACTGTATTGTTCCCAATTGTAAAGCGCAACTGGTGCTATGTAAATGTAACTAAGGGCCTAATTCAGATCTGATCGCAGCAGCAAATTTCTTAGCTAATGGGCAAAACTGTGTGGGTCATTCCGAGTTGATCGCTCGCTCGCTATTTTTTGCAGTGCTGCGAACAGATAGTCGCCACCTATAGGGGAGTGTATTTTAGCCTTGCAAGTGTGCAGCCGAGCTGTACAAAAACATTTTGTGCAGTTTCAGAGTAGCTCTGAACTTACTCAGCCCTTGCGATCACTTCAGCCTGTCCGGGACCGGAATTGACGTCAGACACCCTCCTGCAAACGCTTGGACACGCCTGCATTTTTCCAAACACTGCCAGAAAATGGTCAGTTGACACCCACAAACGCCCTCTTCCTGTCAATCTCCTTGCGATCGGCTGTGCGAATGGATTCTTTGTAAAATCCAATGCTCAGCAATGATCCGCTTTGTACCCGTATGACGCGCCTGCGCATTGTGGTGCATACACATGCGCTGTTCTGACCTGATCGAAGCGCAGTGAAAAATCCTAGCGTGCGATCAGGTTGGAATGACCCCCTATGTGCACTGCAGGGGGAACAGATGTAATATGTGCAAAGAGAGTAGATTTGGGTGTGGTGTTATCCAACTGAAATCTAATTTGCAGTGTAAAAATAAAGCAGCCAGTATTTACCCTGCACAGAAACAAAATAACCCACCCAAATCTAACTCTCTCTGCACATGTTATATCTGCCCCCCCCCCCCTCCTGCAGTGCACATGGTTTTGCCCATTAGCTAACAGATTTTCTGCTGCAATCAGATCTGAAATAGGCCCTAAATGCTAATTAACACAGAGGGTCATTCCGAGTTGATCGCACGTAGCAACTTTTTGATGCTCGTGCAATCAACCTGACGCTGCCTATGGGGGGAGTGTACTTTAGCATAGCAGGGCTGCGATCGCATGTGCAGCCCTGCTATGCTAAAAAAAGTTTCCTGCCAAACAAGAGTAGCCCTGCAGCTACTTACCAGTGCGACGGATCCAGCGATAAAGGTCCCGGCTGTAACGTCAGACAGACGCCTGGACACGCCTGTGTTTGACTTACCACGCCCGGGAAATGGGGAGTAGATGCCCCGATCCTCCTTCCCGCTGTCAATCTTATTGCGACCGCGCCTGAGATCGCTTTCATCGGTCCTGGAGTTGTTGCCCGGCAACGGCCGTCGCTAGGCAATGACGCGCATGCGCAATGCGAGCGCAGCCGCAGTTCCGACCCGTTTGCATTGCAATGAAGAACCGCTGCGTGCGAACGGGTCGGAGTGACCCCTACTGTGCAGAAAATACGGCAGCTATGTGCATACAAGGTTAGAAAAGAAGTGTCTTTATACTAGATAAGAAAATATATAAATGAGTATTACAGAACTGTTTAACTCGTTGGTTATGACTGTCTTTCAAATAAGAAATTGTATTAGTTTTTCGTAATTTTCTTACCGGATGTGACAACGTCGCTGTCAATGCTGGAATTGTACTTTTTCCATTGAAGGTCACAGTGAGGACGTTTGGGTTCATTGCACCATTCCACCACATATCCAAGCAGAGTAGGGTTCCGTTCCCACTGTAGGTAAATTCCCCCATCTCTGCTGGAAGTCTTCTGGACAGCCACATGCTCATCGTCTGAAATGACAGCAGAAGATGCCTCATGGAATGTCCGGCATTGCTGTGTATCGCAGTTGTTAGCAGCTGATTGACAGGTGTTATGGCGGCTGGAATAAGCTAACAAGGAAGGGTAGGGTATGACTAGCCCAAATCCAGAATGTTCCACAGGTTCTGCATGAGGACAGCCATAACGTCATGTACGGATGTAAGGTCAACAACCAACGTCCACATACACTTAGGTTGACATGATTAAATATTGACACATTGAGAATGTCAGCATTTAACATGCCGACACCAGAATGTCAGCATATGTTTTTTATTTATTTTAGCCTAACGCTAAGCATGGGGGGAAAAATATGTTGGCAATCTGGTGTTGACTTGTTAAATGTCAATATTCCCAACGTATTAACATTTTAACCATGTTGACCTAAGTGTATGTCGACATATTGTTTGTTGACCTAATATCCGTTTCGACATTCCAACAGTCACCAATCAGAACATGTCGGCATTCTGGTGTCAACATTCTGAATTTCAACTAGCTGACTGGAAATCAACAAATAAGGGATAGGACTAAATTGGGATGCGGTCAGGAGCCCGACAGTCAAAATACCAACAGCGGAACCCCGACGGATCAGTAGGTAAGTACTGGGGCTAGGGTTAGGCTGTGGGGGTGGGGGAGGTTGGGGTTCGGTTGCAGGGGGGGGGTGCGGTTAGGGTTAAGCTGCAGGAGGGGTGGTTTAGTGTTAAAGTACCGTGGCCAATTGGGGTCATGGCTGTAGGGACTGTGACTGCTGGGATTTCGTACCCATTTTACTAAAAAGTGACTTTGCAATTCCAGTGGTTTACTAGCAGGATTGCATGAAGCAGATTTACTAAAGCCCATGCCGTTGCAATTCTGCACAGAATCCAGAGTTAGGAATAGAATTGTCCATGGAAGCACCATTAATGTTTTTCCCTTTAGAAATAGAGAACCTCCAGGCAAGGTTAGAAACTGATGCACAACCAATGAAAAAAATGAGTTGGCTGCAACAGGTGTGATGCTGAGCGTGCAGTGTGCTCTATCTGGCCAATCAGAAGGAGAGGAGCCACAGTATACTTATAACGAGCGTAATCATTATGTAATGAGTCAGGAGGCAGATACGGTAACATTGCTAATTCTCTGATGGGGAAACGATTTTATTAACATAGTAACGTGAAAATGATCGCTCCATTTAGAAACATAGCAACATTATTTATTAATTGGACTGTAGGGGAAAGATGAAATCATTAGTAAATTGGTGCTTTCATGACTTGCATGAGATAATGGGGGGCAATGTAATTGCTGTGATTCTGGTGCCCCTAACGAAGCAACAATTTAAAATGCAAAAACAGATTTTGCATAATTGTGTCGCAGTGGGCGGAGGATGATTATATTATTCGCATCACAGTTTGACCTGACTTCAGATAGCTCCAGTCCTTATGTCCCAGAGGGGAACTCAGGTTATAGGCAAGTATGTAAAAGACATTTTAGTATTATTATTATTATTATTATTATTTATTACTATCATCATTCTATAGATGAAGCAGTGCATTTGATTCCGCATAAGCAGTATGGCCTTACCATTTGTTCTGGCTCTAGGGATCCTTAGCTCAGTGGCTGGAGATTTGCCAGCTCCATTCTCCGCCATGACGCTAAAGGCGTACGCTTGTCTACCTATTGATATCCGTGAGCTGTTCTCCTGTGCAGAGACTTTGCTGTTGTTGCTTATGAGCGCGCCCTCTAGCGTCCACCATCTGATGTTGTAGTGAGATATAATTCCATTGGCACTAAATGCTGGTGAAGGCTAAATAATATAAGAGAGAATGTATGTAATTTAATGCATAAATACAAACTGTAATCAGAGATACAGCACATCAAATAACCATACCTTTTATATATTAGAAATAGACTAATGCATTTGTATTTTTAAGAATTTGGTGGTTGTCATATTGTAGTAGGCCTTCGCGTTTCAAGCTCCTCCTGAGCTCTTCCTCAGGGCTAATGTAAGGATGTGCCCTGTGGGCACATCCGCGCTGGGTGCGTGGCGGCGGCGGCGGGTGTCCGGTGCAGGGATTACCCTTTTCCCTGCACCGGACCCCAGGCTGGAGGGTTTGAACGTTGGCGCCCTCCGGGAGCCAATCGCGGCTCCCGGAGCGGCAGCCAATAGGAGAGAGACGCGGCGAGCCAATCGGCGCTCGCCGCGTCATAGGCCCCGCCCCCGGCGTCTGACGTCAGACGCCGGGCGGGACGGAGCGAAGGAGGCCGCGCCGAAGAGCGGCAGAAGACACGGGCGGGAGCCGAAGAGGTGGCGCGCGCAGAAGAGCGCGAAGAAGGAAGAGGAGGAGCCCGCGCGCAGGAGGGGAAAGAAGAGAGAAGACGGCCGGGAGCAGCGGGGACGGAGGCCGGCGCGCCGGAGCGCAGAAGATCCAGACGCCGCAAGGAGAAGATTGAAGAAGGAGGAAGATGTCCAGCGGCGGCTGGACGCAGAGGAGAGACGGCGGCGCCGCTGGCCAGGACGGGTCAGCGGCAGAAGAGAAAGCCAGAGGCCCCCGGATTAGGTAAGGCCTCGGTGAGGCAATCCTCCCCTCTTCCTCCCTCGACCACCAGGGACGGGCATTAGGCCCGAGGGGCACGTTCAGGCACTAGGCCTGTGGGGACATTAGAGGGCGCTAGGCCCTAGTGGATTTGTGGCCAATTAGGGATATGAAAGGTGACCCTGGGCACAAGGCCCAGGTCACCCAACGGGCGGCAAGTTAGGCGGGCGCTAGGCCCGTGGGCAAAGTCAGGCCTCCGGCCTGTGGGCAGTTAGGGGGCGCTAGGCCCAGCGAAGCAGCGTTTCCCTGAGGTGAGTAAAGGTGGTACTGGGCGCTAGGCTCAGGCCACCCTGAGAGTACGGTAGGTGGGTGAGCTGTGCGGTCCCCACTACTGGGTGTTCTGGGTCGGGTAGATAAAGGGACAGCACCGTTTTATGTTGTAACTCCGATAGTGTGTTATATGTTGTTACCGTGCAGGGCAAAGTGTATGTGTTGTGTAAGTTGTGCATAGTTGTGTTGCACCACACCCACAGAGCTAGTTTGAGGGCTCCGCTGTTGTAGATAGTATAGGGTGTGACACTAGGTCAGAGTTAGGCCCTGCACGGCTGTTTCTCTTTGCCTCCTTACAGGGACCTGTAAGTGGAGAAGATCAGAGTGCAAGACTCGTGACGGTGAGTAGCATCCGTGTACGTCTGTCCCTTGTTTGTCCCCGAGCGCCGGAGTTAGGATTGCTCACGGACGTGAGAATCCCTTTCATCACACTACGTGCGAAAGCGCGAGTGTGTGAAAGCTGGGTAGCTGAGGCTTTGTGCCGGTGATGACCATTCACCCAGCCGGTGAAGGTCGCAGCCACCCCTGGGGTATCCCCTGTTCCACCGGAAGAAGGGTCGATACCCCTTTGATGTAAACCCTTCTCTCCTCAGCTAGGTCGTCGGTCAGCTCCGAGAGGGAATCGCCGTGTCCGGATCCGAGTGAAGATTTCCAGGTCCGTTGAGGGTTCCGGTACCTGAAGGTGAGAGCGAGCGGCGCCTGGTGAGTACCGAGTCTACACCTGCACGGCAGCAGGCACCGCCACACGCACAGCAGCCGCACCTCTCACACTTGGCGTAGTCGGCAGGATAAAAGAGACCGGATCACGGACACGATGTGGAACGCCACCAAGAAGACCTCCCTGCGGACGGCTCCGGAGAAGACTCACCCCTGGACGTGTGCGGACCAGAGCGACTGGGTGACGGTGTCTGGGGAAGACATCCTGAAGATGGTGCAGCGGTCGGTCCAGCGCGACAAAGAAGAGCGCCGGGAGAAGGGGCGCAAGAAAGCCGCTGTGACGCCCTGCAAGAAATGTCGGCAAATGGGTCACTTTGCCGACGAGTGTACTTGGCGAAAGACGTCCCCAAAGAAGGTGGTCCAGGAAGCGGACCGAAGACGTCAGAAGGGCCAAGCGAAGAAGGAGTCCTGGTGTTTGCTCTGCGGAAACTACGGGCATGAGCACAACAGTTGTCCTTGGAACGAAGAGTTGAGCGAAGACGAGGTTGATTTCCGGTGTGAAAACTGTGGAGATCCCCGACATCGGCTCCTGGAATGTCCATGGACTGAAGACCGGACGGACTACGAGGCCACGGTGAAGCAGCTGACTGAGTCTCGTCAGCAGCTTTGGGACCGGGTGGCTGCAGAGCCTGTGTGTGCGCTCTGCGAGGCGAGAGGACATGCGCTTCCCGATTGTCCGTGGAACGAAGACCGGATGATTGCGGATGGTCGCGCCCAGAGATGGGAGGAGGAAACCAGGGAAATGGAGCGGAAGGCCTTGCTGGAAGTTAATTCGCAGGTGCCCATTTCTTCGGAGCCGGAACCAACGGGTGAAGATTCCCCAGTGAAGGAGGTGGACCAGGAACCCGTCTTGGAGAAGGTGGCAGTGGCCCTCCCTTGTTGGAAGTGTCGGCGACCAGGACATGCGGCCAGTGAGTGCCCTTGGGAAGATGCCGAGGACCTACTCTGTCCCAAGAAAGTGACCCCAGTAAGGCAGAATCCTTTCCCGCATGAGGCGGAGGTGGACGACTGGGAGGTGAAGAGGCCACGCTGTCAAGAAAAGCGTGAAGACCCAGTGACTGAGACGTCCGGAATCTCCCCGCGATGGAACCGTCCACGACCAGGACGTGCGGAACAGGAGTGTCCTGGGTACCAAGAGATGCCAGCGGAAGCGCAGGAGTACGCTGAGGAAGAAAAGGATCCAGCGGAAGCGAAGGAGTACGCTGAGGAAACAGAGGTGCCAGCGGAAAAGAATAAGTACGCTGAGGAGACCCCAGTCCAGATATCGGAAGAGGACTCTGACTACGGTGAGCTGTCCGCCGACGAATCCCTCCCAGAACAGATGGAGGACGACTCTGGCATCGGAAGCGCCGACGAGAGTGACTGGCAGGATCGGGTGGAGTCATGCTCCCAGTTGAATGCCCTCCGTGAAGAGGAGGAGATAGTCCTGGAGCAAGAATACCTGCCAGGAGTGCCGAAATGGACCGACGTACGGGGACAGGACTGTGATGCCGTGGGAGGACCCGTTCCAGAGGAAGACACAGGACCTTTGGAGATGCCCCACGAGGAAATCCGACATGTGGTGGCTGTTGCCCGGGAGGAAACGGATGCCCCGGAGGATTCCGCTGTTGGGTGGTGGTCGATACCACACCCGGACGACAGGGACGAAGCCACAGACGGAATCGGAGGCCAAGAGTGGGTGACTGTTGTCCCCGTGGAGGAAGATTCCCCTTGGTGGCCAACGTCGAGTGGCCGTGAAGAGATGTCACTCCCCCAGAGGATCCGCCGATGGAGGTCAGGACGCAAGAGGAACCCGGAGCTGGAGGAGGAAGGATGTGGGGTCACAGCTGGTCCAGGCTGGGCCCCCGAATGCACCCTCGCCGGAAGGACCTTGGAATTCCCTGACCCGCGGACGATGGACGTCGTAAGGAACTTTGTAGGGACTACAAAGGAAAAAGGGGGGGGAAATGTAAGGATGTGCCCTGTGGGCACATCCGCGCTGGGTGCGTGGCGGCGGCGGCGGGTGTCCGGTGCAGGGATTACCCTTTTCCCTGCACCGGACCCCAGGCTGGAGGGTTTGAACGTTGGCGCCCTCCGGGAGCCAATCGCGGCTCCCGGAGCGGCAGCCAATAGGAGAGAGACGCGGCGAGCCAATCGGCGCTCGCCGCGTCATAGGCCCCGCCCCCGGCGTCTGACGTCAGACGCCGGGCGGGACGGAGCGAAGGAGGCCGCGCCGAAGAGCGGCAGAAGACACGGGCGGGAGCCGAAGAGGTGGCGCGCGCAGAAGAGCGCGAAGAAGGAAGAGGAGGAGCCCGCGCGCAGGAGGGGAAAGAAGAGAGAAGACGGCCGGGAGCAGCGGGGACGGAGGCCGGCGCGCCGGAGCGCAGAAGATCCAGACGCCGCAAGGAGAAGATTGAAGAAGGAGGAAGATGTCCAGCGGCGGCTGGACGCAGAGGAGAGACGGCGGCGCCGCTGGCCAGGACGGGTCAGCGGCAGAAGAGAAAGCCAGAGGCCCCCGGATTAGGTAAGGCCTCGGTGAGGCAATCCTCCCCTCTTCCTCCCTCGACCACCAGGGACGGGCATTAGGCCCGAGGGGCACGTTCAGGCACTAGGCCTGTGGGGACATTAGAGGGCGCTAGGCCCTAGTGGATTTGTGGCCAATTAGGGATATGAAAGGTGACCCTGGGCACAAGGCCCAGGTCACCCAACGGGCGGCAAGTTAGGCGGGCGCTAGGCCCGTGGGCAAAGTCAGGCCTCCGGCCTGTGGGCAGTTAGGGGGCGCTAGGCCCAGCGAAGCAGCGTTTCCCTGAGGTGAGTAAAGGTGGTACTGGGCGCTAGGCTCAGGCCACCCTGAGAGTACGGTAGGTGGGTGAGCTGTGCGGTCCCCACTACTGGGTGTTCTGGGTCGGGTAGATAAAGGGACAGCACCGTTTTATGTTGTAACTCCGATAGTGTGTTATATGTTGTTACCGTGCAGGGCAAAGTGTATGTGTTGTGTAAGTTGTGCATAGTTGTGTTGCACCACACCCACAGAGCTAGTTTGAGGGCTCCGCTGTTGTAGATAGTATAGGGTGTGACACTAGGTCAGAGTTAGGCCCTGCACGGCTGTTTCTCTTTGCCTCCTTTACAGGGACCTGTAAGTGGAGAAGATCAGAGTGCAAGACTCGTGACGGTGAGTAGCATCCGTGTACGTCTGTCCCTTGTTTGTCCCCGAGCGCCGGAGTTAGGATTGCTCACGGACGTGAGAATCCCTTTCATCACACTACGTGCGAAAGCGCGAGTGTGTGAAAGCTGGGTAGCTGAGGCTTTGTGCCGGTGATGACCATTCACCCAGCCGGTGAAGGTCGCAGCCACCCCTGGGGTATCCCCTGTTCCACCGGAAGAAGGGTCGATACCCCTTTGATGTAAACCCTTCTCTCCTCAGCTAGGTCGTCGGTCAGCTCCGAGAGGGAATCGCCGTGTCCGGATCCGAGTGAAGATTTCCAGGTCCGTTGAGGGTTCCGGTACCTGAAGGTGAGAGCGAGCGGCGCCTGGTGAGTACCGAGTCTACACCTGCACGGCAGCAGGCACCGCCACACGCACAGCAGCCGCACCTCTCACACTAATCTGGAGCTTGAAATGCGTTGGCCTACTACCTGTACATTGTGGACACACCTCACCGGGAAAGCCTTGGAGCCTCTGCATGGTCCAGCAATTCCAGTTAGGTTTGACATTCTGTTTTTATGCTTTGATTTGGGCAAAACCAGAGGAAAATCACTCTGTCTCCATTAAACAGACCATCAGGCCCTACCCCCACCTCAATCCACCCCTTCCCCGCAGAGGTGCAAAAGCATTGCACGGCGGCAATGCTTTCACACCCTCCAAGTAGCTCCCTAGCTGCACTGGCTGGTGGCTACCTGCCATGTTCTGGGTTGCAGCGGCTGCGTGTGAAGTCACGCAGCCACCGCGGCCCACCCCCGCAACTGTCCGGATATGCCTACGTTGTCCGGACCACTCCCCACCAACGGCGTTCTTACGCCATTGGCACGCCCCCACCCACCCCTCTGCCGCCTCTGCCTGCTTTCGCGTCTCACTGGTTGCGCATGCGCAGTGTGCCCGCTATGCGGGCACACTGCATAAAGGGCGTCAGCCTCTGAATTAGGCTCTGTATTCATTCAACATCATCTTTTTATTACCATTGTACTTTTCTGTGAAATAAACATGTTTTTTGAAGAGATGAGCGGGTTCGGTTCCTCGGAATCCGAACCCCCCCGAACTTCACCCATTTTACACGGGTCCGAGGCATACTAGGATTCTCCCGTATGGCTCGGTTAACCCGAGCTCGCCCGAACGTCATCATCCCGCTGTCAGATTCTCGCGAGATTCGGATTCTATATAAGGAGCCGCGCGTCGCCGCCATTTTTCACTCATGCATTGGAAATGATAGTGAGAGGACGTGGCTGGTGTCCTCTCACTTTGTTTCAGGGGGCTGCAAATATCTTTATTCTGGGGACCAGCAGTATTATAGGAGGAGTACAGTGCAGAGTTTTGCTGACCAGTGACCACCAGTATTATACGTTGTCTGCCTGAAAAACGCTCCATATCTGTGCTCAGTGTGCTGCATATATCTGTGCTCACACTGCTTTATTGTGGGGACTGGGGACCAGCAGTATATTATATAGGAGGAGTACAGTGCAGAGTTTTGCTGACCAGTGACCACCAGTATACGTTGTCTGCCTGAAAAACGCTCCATATCTGTGCTCAGTGTGCTGCATATATCTGTGCTAACTGCTCACACTGCTTTATTGTGGGGACTGGGGACCAGCAGTATTATATAGGAGGAGTACAGTGCAGAGTTTTGCTGACCAGTGAAGAACAGTATTATACGTTCTCTGCCTGCAAAACGCTCCATATCTGTGCTCAGTGTGCTGCATATATCTGTGCTCACACTGCTTTATTGTGGGGACTGGGGACCAGCAGTATTATATAGGAGGAGTACAGTGCAGAGTTTTGCTGACCAGTGACCACCAGTATTATACGTTCTCTGCCTGAAAAACGCTCCATATCTGTGCTGCATTGTAGTATATAGTAGGAGTACAGTGCATAATTTTGCTGACCACGAGTATATAATATATAGGAGTACGGTACAGAAGGCCACTGCTCTACCTACCTCTGTGTCGTCAAGTATACTATCCATCCATACCTGTGGTGCATTTAAGTTTTGCACAGTTTGCTGACCACCAGTATATAATATATAGCAGTACGGTACAGTAGGCCACTGCTCTACCTACCTCTGTGTCGTCAAGTATACTATCCATCCATACCTGTGGTGCATTTAAGTTTTGCACAGTTTGCTGACCACCAGTATATAATATATAGCAGTACGGTACAGTAGGCCACTGCTCTACCTACCTCTGTGTCGTCAAGTATACTATCCATCCATACCTGTGGTGCATTTAAGTTTTGCACAGTTTGCTGACCACCAGTATATAATATATAGCATTACGGTACAGTAGGCCACTGCTCTACCTACCTCTGTGTCGTCAAGTATACTATCCATCCATACCTGTGGTGCATTTAAGTTTTGCACAGTTTGCTGACCACCAGTATATAATATATAGCAGTACGGTACAGTAGGCCACTGCTCTACCTACCTCTGTGTCGTCAAGTATACTATCCATCCATACCTGTGGTGCATTTCAGTTGTGCGCAGTATATATAGTAGTAGGCCATTGCTATTGATACTGGCATATAATTCCACACATTAAAAAATGGAGAACAAAAATGTGGAGGGTAAAATAGGGAAAGATCAAGATCCACTTCCACCTCGTGCTGAAGCTGCTGCCACTAGTCATGGCCGAGACAATGAAATGCCATCAACGTCGTCTGCCAAGGCCGATGCCCAATGTCATAGTAGAGAGCATGTAAAATCCAAAACACAAAAGTTCAGTAAAATGGCCCAAAAATCAAAATTAAAAGCGTCTGAGGAGAAGCATAAACTTGCCAATATGCCATTTACGACACGGAGTGGCAAGGAACAGCTGAAGCCCTGGCCTATGTTCATGGCTAGTGGTTCAGCTTCACATGAGGATGGAAGCACTCATCCTCTCGCTAGAAAAATGAAAAGACTTAAACTGGCAAAAGCACAGCTAAGAACTGTGCGTTCTTCTAAATCACAAATCCTCAGGGAGAGTCCAATTGTGTCGGCTGTGATGCCTGACCTTCCCAACACTGGACGGGAAGAGGTGGCGCCTTCCACCATTCGCACGCCCCCTGCAAGTGCTGGAAGGAGCACCCGCAGTCCAGTTCCTGATAGTTAAATTGAAGATGTCACTGTTGAAGTACACCAGGATGAGGATATGGGTGTTGCTGGCGCTGAGGAGGAAATTGACAAGGAGGATTCTGATGGTGAGTGGTTTGTTTAAGTCGGGCACCCGGGGAGACACCTGTTGTCCATGGGATGAATATGGCCATTGACATGCCTGGTCAAATTACAAAAAAAAATCACCTCTACGGTGTGGAATTATTTTAACACAAATGCGGACAACAGGTGTCAAGCCGTGTGTTGCCTTTGTCAAGCTGTAATAAGTAGAGGTAAGGACGTTAACCACCTTGGAACATCCCCCCTTATTCGTCACCTGGACCGCATTCATCATAAGTCAGTGACAAGTTCAAAAACTTTGGATGACAGAGGAAGCAGTCCACTGACCACTAAATGCCTTCCTCTTGTAACCAAGCTCCTGCAAACCACACCACCAACTCCCTCAGTGTCAATTTCCTCCTTACACAGGAAAGCCAATAGTCCTGCAGGCCACGTCACTGGCAAGTCTGACGAGTCCTCTCCTGCCTGGGATTCCTCCGATGCATCCTTGAGTGTAACGCCTACTGCTGCTGGCGCTGCTGTTGTTGCTGCTGGGAGTCGATCGTCATCCCAGAGGGGAAGTCGGAAGACCACTTGTACTACTTCCAGTAAGCAATTGACTGTCCAACAGTCCTTTGCGAGGAAGATGAAATATCACAGCAGTCATCCTGCTGCAAAGCGGATAACTCAGGCCTTGGCAGCCTGGGCAGTGAGAAACGTGTTTCCGGTATCCACCGTTAATTCACAGGCAACTACAGACTTGATTGAGATACTGTGTCCCCGGTACCAAATACCATCTAGGTTCCATTTCTCTAGGCAGGTGATACCGAAAATGTACACAGACCTCAGAAAAAGAGTCACCAGTGTCCTAAAAAATGCAGTTGTACCCAATGTCCACTTAACCACGGACATGTGGACAAGTGGAGCAGGGCAGACTCAGGACTATATGACTGTGACAGCCCACTGGGTAGATGTATTGCCTCCCGCAGCAAGAACAGCAGCGGCGGCACCAGTAGCAGCATCTCGCAAACGCCAACTCGTTCCTAGGCAGGCTACGCTTTGTATCACCGCTTTCCAGAAGAGGCACACTGTTGACAACCTCTTACAGAAACTGAGGAACATCATCGCAGAATGGCTTACCCCAAATGGACTCTCCTGGGGATTTGTGACATCGGACAACGCCAGCAATATTGTGCGTGCATTACATCTGGGCAAATTCCAGCACGTCCCATGTTTTGTACATACATTGAATTTGGTGGTGCAGAATTATTTAAAAAACGACAGGGGCGTGCAAGAGATGCTGTCGGTGGCCCGAAGAATTGCGGGCCACTTTCGGCATTCAGCCACCGCGTGCCGAAGACTGGAGCACCAGCAAACAGTCCTGAACCTGCCCTGCCATCATCTGAAGCAAGAGGTGGTAACGAGGTGGAATTCAACCCTCTATATGCTTCAGAGGATGGAGGAGCAGCAAAAGGCAATTCAAGCCTATACATCTGCCTACGATATAGGCAAAGGAGGGGGAATGCACCTGACTCAAGCGCAGTGGAGAATGATTTCAACATTGTGCAAGGTTCTGAAACCCTTTGAACTTGCCACACGTGAAGTCAGTTCAGACACTGCCAGCCTGAGTCAGGTCATTCCCCTCATCAGGCTTTTGCAGAAGAAGCTGGAGACATTGAAGGAGGAGCTAAAACAGAGCGATTCCGCTAGGCATGTGGGACTTGTGGATGGAGCCCTTAATTCGCTTAACCAGGATTCACGGGTGGTCAATCTGTTGAAATCAGAGCACTACATTTTGGCCACCGTGCTCGATCCTAGATTTAAAACCTACGTTGTATCTCTCTTTCCGGCAGACACAAGTCTGCAGAGGTTCAAAGACCTGCTGGTGAGAAAATTGTCAAGTCAAGCGGAACGTGACCCGTCAACAGCTCCTCCTTCACATTCTCCCGCAACTGGGGGTGCGAGGAAAAGGCTCAGAATTCCGAGCCCACCCGCTGGCGGTGATGCAGGGCAGTCTGGAGCGAGTGCTGACATCTGGTCCGGACTGAAGGACCTGCCAACGATTACTGACATGTCGTCTACTGTCACTGCATATGATTCTCTCACCATTGAAAGAATGGTGGAGGATTATATGAGTGACCGCATCCAAGTAGGCACGTCAGACAGTCCGTATGTATACTGGCAGGAAAAAGAGGCAATTTGGAGGCCCTTGCACAAACTGGCTTTATTTTACCTAAGTTGCCCACCCTCCAGTGTGTACTCCGAAAGAGTATTTAGTGCAGCCGCTCACCTTGTCAGCAATCGGCGTACGAGGTTACTTCCAGGAAATGTGGAGAAGATGATGTTCATCAAAATGAATTATAATCAATTCCTCCGTGGAAACATTCACCAGCAATTGCCTCCAGAAAGTACACAGGGACCTGAGATGGTGGATTCCAGTGGGCACGAATTAATAACCTGTGAGGAGGGGGATGTACACAGTGAAAGGGGTGAGGAATCGGACGATGAGGAGGAGGTGGACATCTTGCCTCTGTAGAGCCAGTTTGTGCAAGGAGAGATTGATTGCTTCTTTTTTGGTGGGGGCCCAAACCAACCAGTCATTTCGGTCACAGTTGTGTGGCAGACCCTGTCGCTGAAATGATGGGTTTGTTAAAGTGTGCATGTCCTGTTTATACAACATAAGGGTGGGTGGGAGGGCCCAAGGACAATTCCATCTTGCACCTCTTTTTTCTTTCATTTTTCTTTGCATCATGTGCTGTTTGGGGACTATTTTTTTGAAGTGCCATCCTGCCTGACACTGCAGTGCCACTCCTAGATGGGCCAGGTGTTTGTGTCGGCCACTTGTGTCGCTTAGCTTAGCCATCCAGCGACCTTGGTGCACCTCTTTTTTTCTTTGCAACATGTGCTGTTTGGGGACTATTTGTTTGAAGTGCCATCCTGCCTGACACTGCAGTGCCACTCCTAGATGGGCCAGGTGTTTGTGTCAGCCACTTGGGTCGCTTAGCTTAGTCATCCTCGGTGCAAATTTTAGGATTAAAAATTATATTGTGAGGTGTGAGGTGTTCAGAATAGACTGAAAATTAGTGATGAGCACCGGAAATTTTTCGGGTTTTGTGTTTTGGTTTTGGGTTCGGTTCCGCGGCCGTGTTTTGGGTTCGAACGCGTTTTGGCAAAACCTCACCGAATTTTTTTTGTCGGATTCGGGTGTGTTTTGGATTCGGGTGTTTTTTTCAAAAAACCCTAAAAAACAGCTTAAATCATAGAATTTGGGGGTCATTTTGATCCCAAAGTATTATTAACCTCAATAACCATAATTTCCACTCATTTTCAGTCTATTCTGAACACCTCACACCTCACAATATTATTTTTAGTCCTAAAATTTGCACAGAGGTCGCTGGATGGCTAAGCTAAGCGACCCAAGTGGCCGACACAAACACCTGGCCCATCTAGGAGTAGCACTGCAGTGTCACGCAGGATGGCCCTTCCAAAAAACACTCCCCAAACAGCACATGACGCAAAGAAAAAAAGAGGCGCAATGAGGTAGCTGTGTGAGTAAGCTAAGCGACCCTAGTGGCCGACACAAACACCTGGCCCATCTAGGAGTGGCACTGCAGTGTCACGCAGGATGGCCCTTCCAAAAAACACTCCCCAAACAGCACATGACGCAAAGAAAAAAAGAGGCGCAATGAGGTAGCTGTGTGAGTAAGCTAAGCGACCCTAGTGGCCGACACAAACACCTGGCCCATCTAGGAGTGGCACTGCAGGATGGCCCTTCCAAAAAACACTCCCCAAACAGCACATGACGCAAAGAAAAAAAGAGGCGCAATGAGGTAGCTGTGCGAGTAAGCAGGGCCGAAACTAGGATTTCTGTCACCCGGGGCAAGGTAGTCATTTGACCCCCCCCCCCCCCCGCAAAAAATAAATAAAATTATTTTATAATAAATAAATAAAAATAATAAAATAAAAAATAAATAAATAAATAAATAAAAATATTATATATATATATATATATATATATATATATCTCTTTCAGAACTTTTTAACCTGAAAAACTGCCTTTTCTAACATAAATTTCATATCCAGGAAAAAGTGTCCCCATTTTACACATTGCGGCAGGAAAAAGTGTCCCCATTTTACACATTGCGGCAGGAAAAAGTGTCCCCATTTTACACATTGCGGCAGGCACGTGTCCCCATTTTACACAGTAAGCTGGCAAGTGTCCCCATTTTACACAGTACGCTGGCAAGTGTCCCCATTTTACACATTGCGGCAGGCACAGGTCCCCATTTTACACAGTACGCAGGCACAGGTCCCCATTTTACACAGTACGCTGGCAAGTGTCCCCATTTTACACAGTACGCTGGCACAGGTCCCCATTTTACACAGTACGCTGGCACAGGTCCCCATTTTACACAGTACGCTGGCACAGGTCCCCATTTTACACAGTACGCTGGCACAGGTCCCCATTTTACACAGTACGCTGGCACAGGTCCCCATTTTACACATTACGCTGGCACAGGTCCCCATTTTACACAGTACGCAGGCACAGGTCCCCATTTTACACAGTACGCTGGCACAGGTCCCCATTTTACACAGTACGCTGACAGGTCCCCATTTTACACAGTACGCTGGCACAGGTCCCCATTTTACACAGTACGCTGGCACAGGTCCCCATTTTACACAGTACGCTGGCACAGGTCCCCATTTTACACATTACGCTGGCACAGGTCCCCATTTTACACAGTACGCAGGCACAGGTCCCCATTTTACACAGTACGCTGGCACAGGTCCCCATTTTACACAGTACGCTGGCACAGGTCCCCATTTTACACAGTACGCTGGCAAGTGTCCCCATTTTACACAGTACGCTGGCACAGGTCCCCATTTTACACAGTACGCTGGCACAGGTCCCCATTTTACACAGTACGCTGGCACAGGTCCCCATTTTACACAGTACGCTGGCACAGGTCCCCATTTTACACAGTACGCTGGCACAGGTCCCCATTTTACACAGTACGCTGGCACAGGTCCCCATTTTACACAGTACGCTGGCACAGGTCCCCATTTTACACAGTACACAGGCACAGGTCCCCATTTTAAACATTACGGCAGGTGGTGGGGAGAGGGAGGGAGAGAGAGAGAGAGAGAGGAAGGGAGAGGGGCTGACTTACATTTGAAGCGGTTCTCGCCGCTCTTCAGCCGCCTCTCCCTCCTCGTCTGCGCGGCTCCGGGCTCCCCCTTCAGTTCTCCCTCCTCCGGCGGGGTTTAGTTGAATGATGCGTTTGCGCCGTGACGTCACGACGCAATCGCGTCATTCCGCGAAACCCCGCCCCCCGAGCTGGGCACTCGGGAGAAGGGGGTTTAAAAGTGCCGCGGCGGTGTTTGGGGGTCTCGGCGCCCCCTCCAATCCGGCGCCCAGGTCGCCTGCCCCCCTAGCCCCCCCCTAGTTTCGGCCCTGGAGTAAGCTAAGCGACCCTAGTGGCCGACACAAACACCTGGCCCATCTAGGAGTGGCACTGCAGTGTCACGCAGGATGGCCCTTCCAAAAAACACCCCCCAAACAGCACATGACGCAAAGAAAAATTAAAGAAAAAAGAGGTGCAAGATGGAATTGTCCTTGGGCCCTCCCACCCACCCTTATGTTGTATAAACAGGACATGCACACTTTAACCAACCCATCATTTCAGTGACAGGGTCTGCCACACGACTGTGACTGAAATGACGGGTTGGTTTGGACCCCCACCAAAAAAGAAGCAATTAATCTCTCCTTGCACAAACTGGCTCTACAGAGGCAAGATGTCCACCTCATCATCATCCTCCGATATATCACCGTGTACATCCCCCTCCTCACAGATTATCAATTCGTCCCCACTGGAATCCACCATCTCAGCTCCCTGTGTACTTTGTGGAGGCAATTGCTGCTGGTCAATGTCTCCACGGAGGAATTGATTATAATTCATTTTAATGAACATCATCTTCTCCACATTTTCTGGATGTAACCTCGTACGCCGATTGCTTACAAGGTGAGCGGCGGCACTAAACACTCTTTCGGAGTACACACTTGTGGGAGGGCAACTTAGGTAGAATAAAGCCAGTTTGTGCAAGGGCCTCCAAATTGCCTCTTTTTCCTGCCAGTATAAGTACGGACTGTCTGACATGCCTACTTGGATGCGGTCACTCATATAATCCTCCACCATTCTTTCAATGGGGAGAGAATCATATGCAGTGACAGTAGACGACATGTCCGTAATCGTTGGCAGGTCCTTCAGTCCGGACCAGATGTCAGCATCAGCAGTCGCTCCAGACTGCCCTGCATCACCGCCAGCGGGTGGGCTCGGAATTCTGAGCCTTTTCCTCGCACCCCCAGTTGCGGGAGAATGTGAAGGAGGAGATGTTGACAGGTCGCGTTCCGCTTGACTTGACAATTTTGTCACCAGCAGTTCTTTGAACCCCAGCAGACTTGTG
The DNA here is from genome assembly GCF_028390025.1 of Pseudophryne corroboree. Classification (NCBI taxonomy): domain Eukaryota; kingdom Metazoa; phylum Chordata; class Amphibia; order Anura; family Myobatrachidae; genus Pseudophryne; species Pseudophryne corroboree. The sequence continues at coordinate 87,187,405 of NC_086444.1, read as the reverse complement.
TCTGCCGGAAAGAGAGATCCAAGGTAGGTTTTAAATCTAGGATCGAGCACGGTGGCCAAAATGTAGTGCTCTGATTTCAACAGATTGACCACCCGTGAATCCTTGTTAAGCGAATTAAGGGCTCCATCCACAAGTCCCACATGCCTAGCGGAATCGCTCTGTGTTAGCTCCTCCTTCAATGTCTCCAGCTTCTTCTGCAAAAGCCTGATGAGGGGAATGACCTGACTCAGGCTGGCAGTGTCTGAACTGACTTCACGTGTGGCAAGTTCAAAAGGTTGCAGAACCTTGCACAACGTTGAAATCATTCTCCACTGCGCTTGAGACAGGTGCATTCCACCTCCTATATCGTGCTCAGTTGTATAGGCTTGAATGGCCTTTTGCTGCTCCTCCAACCTCTGAAGCATATAGAGGGTTGAATTCCACCTCGTTACCACTTCTTGCTTCAGATGATGGCAGGGCAGGTTCAGGCGTTTTTGGTGGTGCTCCAGTCTTCTGTACGTGGTGCCTGTACACCGAAAGTGTCCCGCAATTCTTCTGGCCACCGACAGCATCTCTTGCACGCCCCTCTCGTTTTTTAAATAATTCTGCACCACCAAATTCAAGGTATGTGCAAAACATGGGACGTGCTGGAATTTGCCCAGATTTAATGCACACACAATATTGCTGGCGTTGTCCGATGCCACAAATCCACAGGAGAGTCCAATTGGGGTAAGCCATTCTGCGATGATCTTCCGCAGTTGCCGTAAGAGGTTTTCAGCTGTGTGCGTATTCTGGAAACCGGTGATACAAAGCGTAGCCTGCCTAGGAAAGAGTTGGCGTTTGCGAGATGCTGCTACTGGTGCCGCCGCTGCTGTTCTTGCGGCGGGAGTCCATACATCTACCCAGTGGGCTGTCACAGTCATATAGTCCTGAGTCTGCCCTGCTCCACTTGTCCACATGTCCGTGGTTAAGTGGACATTGGGTACAACTGCATTTTTTAGGACACTGGTGACTCTTTTTCTGAGGTCTGTGTACATTTTCGGTATCGCCTGCCTAGAGAAATGGAACCTAGATGGTATTTGGTACCGGGGACACAGTACCTCCAACAAGTCTCTAGTTGCCTCTGCAGTAATGATGGATACCGGAACCACGTTTCTCACCGCCCAGGATGCCAAGGCCTCAGTTATCCGCTTTGCAGCAGGATGACTGCTGTGATATTTCATCTTCCTCGCAAAGGACTGTTGGACAGTCAATTGCTTAGTGGAAGTAGTAAAAGTGGTCTTACGAGTACGACTTCCCCTCTGGGATGACCATCGACTCCCAGCAGCAACAACAGCAGCGCCAGCAGCAGTAGGCGTTACACGCAAGGATGCATCGGAGGAATCCCAGGCAGGAGAGGACTCGTCAGAATTGCCAGTGACATGGCCTGCAGGACTATTGGCATTCCTGGGGAAGGAGGAAATTGACACTGAGGGAGTTGGTGGGGTGGTTTGCGTGAGCTTGGTTACAAGAGGAAGGGATTTACTGGTCAATGGACTGCTTCCGCTGTCGCCCAAAGTTTTTGAACTTGTCACTGACTTATGATGAATGCGCTGCAGGTGACGTATAAGGGAGGATGTTCCGAGGTGGTTAACGTCCTTACCCCTACTTATTACAGCTTGACAAAGGCAACACACGGCTTGACAAATGTTGTCCGCATTTCTGTTGAAATACTTCCACACCGAAGAGCTGATTTTTTTTGTATTTTCACCAGGCATGTCAATGGCCCTATTCCTCCCACGGACAACAGGTGTCTCCCCGGGTGCCTGACTTAAACAAACCACCTCACCATCAGAATCCTCCTGGTCAATTTCCTCCCCAGCGCCAGCAACACCCATATCCTCCTCATCCTGGTGTACTTCAACACTGACATCTTCAATCTGACTATCAGGAACTGGACTGCGGGTGCTCCTTCCAGCACTTGCAGGGGGCGTGCAAATGGTGGAAGGCGCATGCTCTTCACGTCCAGTGTTGGGAAGGTCAGGTATCGCAAACGACACAATTGGACTCTCCTTGTGGATTTGTGATTTCGAAGAACGCACAGTTCTTTGCTGTGCTTTTGCCAGCTTGAGTCTTTTAATTTTTCTAGCGAGAGGCTGAGTGCTTCCATCCTCATGTGAAGCTGAACCACTAGCCATGAACATAGGCCAGGGCCTCAGCCGTTCCTTGCCACTCCGTGTGGTAAATGGCATATTGGCAAGTTTACGCTTCTCCTCCGACAATTTTATTTTAGATTTTTGAGTCCTTTTTTTACTGATATTTGGTGTTTTGGATTTTACATGCTCTGTACTATGACATTGGGCATCGTCCTTGGCAGACGACGTTGCTGGCATTTCATCGTCTCGGCCATGACTAGTGGCAGCAGCTTCAGCACGAGGTGGAAGTCGATCTTGATCTTTCCCTATTTTTGGAACCTCAACATTTTTGTTCTCCATATTTTAATAGGCACAACTAAAAGGCACCTCAGGTAAACAATGGAGATGGATGGATACTAGTATACTTATGGATTGACGAGCGACTGCCGACACAGAGGTAGCTACAGCCGTGGACTACCGTACTGCGTCTGCTGCTAATATAGACTGGATGATAATGATATAAAAAATATATATATATATCACTACTGCAGCCGGACAGGTATATATTATATAATGACGGACCTGCTGGACACTGTCAGCTCAGCACTGCAGACTCCTAAAGTAAGCTAATAGTAGTATCAAGAAGATAGAAAAAAAAAACCACCACAGGTAGGTGGTATACAATTATGGATGGACGAGCGACTGCCGACACAGAGGTAGCTACAGCCGTGGACTACCGTACTGCGTCTGCTGCTAATATAGACTGGATGATAATGAGATATAAAATATATATATATCACTACTGCAGCCGGACAGGTATATATTATATAATGACGGACCTGCTGGACACTGTCAGCTCAGCACTGCAGACTCCTAAAGTAAGCTACTAGTATCAAGAAGATAGAAGAAAAAAAAACACCACGGGTAGGTGGTATACAATTATGGATGGACGAGCGACTGCCGACACAGAGGTAGCTACAGCCGTGGACTACCGTACTGCGTCTGCTGCTAATATAGACTGGATGATAATGATATAAAAAAAAATATATATATATATCACTACTGCAGCCGGACAGGTATATATTATATAATGACGGACCTGCTGGACACTGTCAGCTCAGCACTGCAGACTCCTAAAGTAAGCTACTAGTAGTATCAAGAAGATAGAAAAAAAACAAAACACCACAGGTAGGTGGTATACAATTATGGATGGACTAGCGACTGCCGACACAGAGGTAGCTACAGCCGTGGACTACCGTACTGCGTCTGCTGCTAATATAGACTGGATGATAATGATATAAAAAATATATATATATCACTACTGCAGCCGGACAGGTATATATTATATAATGACGGACCTGCTGGACACTGTCAGCTCAGCACTGCAGACTCCTAAAGTAAGCTACTAGTATCAAGAAGATAGAAAAAAAAAAAAACACCACGGGTAGGTGGTATACAATTATGGATGGACGAGCGACTGCCGACACAGAGGTAGCTACAGCCGTGGACTACCGTACTGCGTCTGCTGCTAATATAGACTGGATGATAATGATATAAAAAATATATATATATCACTACTGCAGCCGGACAGGTATATATTATATAATGACGGACCTGCTGGACACTGTCAGCTCAGCACTGCAGACTCCTAAAGTAAGCTACTAGTAGTATCAAGAAGATAGAAAAAAAAAAAACACCACAGGTAGGTGGTATACAATTATGGATGGACTAGCGACTGCCGACACAGAGGTAGCTACAGCCGTGGACTACCGTACTGCGTCTGCTGCTAATATAGACTGGATGATAATGAGATATAAAATATATATATATCACTACTGCAGCCGGACAGGTATATATTATATAATGACGGACCTGCTGGACACTGTCAGCTCAGCACTGCAGACTCCTAAAGTAAGCTACTAGTATCAAGAAGATAGAAAAAAAAAAAACACCACGGGTAGGTGGTATACAATTATGGATGGACGAGCGACTGCCGACACAGAGGTAGCTACAGCCGTGGACTACCGTACTGCGTCTGCTGCTAATATAGACTGGATGATAATGATATAAAAAATATATATATATATCACTACTGCAGCCGGACAGGTATATATTATATAATGACGGACCTGCTGGACACTGTCAGCTCAGCACTGCAGACTCCTAAAGTAAGCTACTAGTAGTATCAAGAAGATAGAAAAAAAACAAAACACCCCAGGTAGGTGGTATACAATTATGGATGGACGAGCGACTGCCGACACAGAGGTAGCTACAGCCGTGGACTACCGTACTGCGTCTGCTGCTAATATAGACTGGATGATAATGATATAAAAAATATATATATATATCACTACTGCAGCCGGACAGGTATATATTATATAATGACGGACCTGCTGGACACTGTCAGCTCAGCACTGCAGACTCCTAAAGTAAGCTACTAGTAGTATCAAGAAGATAGAAAAAAAACAAAACACCACAGGTAGGTGGTATACAATTATGGATGGACTAGCGACTGCCGACACAGAGGTAGCTACAGCCGTGGACTACCGTACTGCGTCTGCTGCTAATATAGACTGGATGATAATGATATAAAAAATATATATATATCACTACTGCAGCCGGACAGGTATATATTATATAATGACGGACCTGCTGGACACTGTCAGCTCAGCACTGCAGACTCCTAAAGTAAGCTACTAGTATCAAGAAGATAGAAGAAAAAAAAACACCACAGGTAGGTGGTATACAATTATGGATGGACGAGCGACTGCCGACACAGAGGTAGCTACAGCCGTGGACTACCATACTGCGTCTGCTGCTAATATAGACTGGATGATAATGATATAAAAAAAATATATATATATATCACTACTGCAGCCGGACAGGTATATATTATATAATGACGGACCTGCTGGACACTGTCAGCTCAGCACTGCAGACTCCTAAAGTAAGCTACTAGTAGTATCAAGAAGATAGAAAAAAAAAACCACAGGTAGGTGGTATACAATTATGGATGGACTAGCGACTGCCGACACAGAGGTAGCTACAGCCGTGGACTACCGTACTGCGTCTGCTGCTAATATAGACTGGATGATAATGATATAAAAAATATATATATATATATCACTACTGCAGCCGGACAGGTATATATTATATAATGACGGACCTGCTGGACACTGTCAGCTCAGCACTGCAGACTCCTAAAGTAAGCTACTAGTAGTATCAAGAAGATAGAAAAAAAAAAACACCACAGGTAGGTGGTATACAATTATGGATGGACTAGCGACTGCCGACACAGAGGTAGCTACAGCCGTGGACTACCGTACTGCGTCTGCTGCTAATATAGACTGGATGATAATGAGATATAAAATATATATATATCACTACTGCAGCCGGACAGGTATATATTATATAATGACGGACCTGCTGGACACTGTCAGCTCAGCACTGCAGACTCCTAAAGTAAGCTACTAGTATCAAGAAGATAGAAAAAAAAAAAAACACCACAGGTAGGTGGTATACAATTATGGATGGACGAGCGACTGCCGACACAGAGGTAGCTACAGCCGTGGACTACCGTACTGCGTCTGCTGCAGTGCTAATATAGACTGGATGATAATGATATAAAAAATATATATATATCACTACTGCAGCCGGACAGGTATATATTATATAATGACGGACCTGCTGGACACTGTCAGCAGAATGCGTTTATAGAATAAAAACACCACACGACGAGTGTTTAACTTTTTCAGGCAGACAATCACAATATACTGGTGGTCAGTGGTCACTGGTCAGTCACACTGGCACTGGCAGTGGCACTCTGGCAGCAAAAGTGTGCACTGTTAAAATATGTACTCCTGCTATAACTGCTCCCCAGTCTCCCCCACAATTAAGCTGTGTGAGCAGTGAGCACTCAGCACAGTCAGATATACAGTATTACATAGATGATGCAGCACACTGAGGGCACACTGAGGCTGAGCACAGATATGGTATGTGACTGTGTCACACTGTGTATCGTTTTTTTTCAGGCAGAGAACGGATTAATTAAACTGGTGGTCACTGGTCACACTATCAGCAAGTAGTACTCCGTCCTAATATGCTCCCCAAAATTAGTAAATCAAGTGTCTCTACTCTCTACTACTCTCTAGTCTACTCTAAACGGAGAGGACGCCAGCCACGTCCTCTCCCTATCAATCTCAATGCACGTGTGAAAATGGCGGCGACGCGCGGCTCCTTATATAGAATCCAAGTCTAGCGATAGAATACGAGCCTCGCGAGAATCCGACAGCTGGATGATGACGTTCGGGCGCGCTCGGGTTAGCCGAGCAAGGCGGGAAGATCCGAGTCTGCCTCGGACCCGTGTAAAAAGCGTGAAGTTCGGGGGGGTTCGGTTTCCGAGAAACCGAACCCGCTCATCACTACTGAAAATGAGTGGAAATTATGGTTATTGAGGTTAATAATACTATGGGATCAAAATGACCCCCAAATTCTATGATTTAAGCTGTTTTTGAGGGGTTTTTGTAAAAAACACCCGAATCCAAAACACACCCGAATCCGACAAAAAATTTTCAGGGAGGTTTTGCCAAAACACGTCCAAATCCAAAACACGGCCACGGAACCGAATCCAAAACTAAAACACAAAACCCGAAAAATGTCTGGTGCACATCACTAGTTTTTTGTATACACACCCCAGTCTTATTATATATACCATATCACACAGTTAATTTCCACTTCTATGTACATGATAAATATACTTTATGTTATATAAACCACTTACTCTCCAGTACAGAGTCACAAGCCGCCGTCCTTCTCCTCTCTTTACCTGTCTCCAAACATCGAGCGCACCTGTGGGCACTGAATCACAAAGAAATGACACAATGAAAAAGAATCTATAATAAACCTGCAATATCAAAACACGTCAGCAAATTTGGTGTTGGTGTGTGTGTGTGTGTGTGTGTGTGTGTGTTATTGTTTTCTATTTTATTTTCATGTATTAAAAAAATATATATATCTATATTAATTAAACTGTATATTGTAAATTAATAAGTAACTACTATCCGTTCTAAATGGTCTTTAGTATATTTGCTTCATTATTATACCGTCAGCGATACCAGAGTAGAACAATCACGTCCATTAACACGCACCATCTTCATGTGTCCAGACTGATAGTTCTTGACTCCAAGTGCTCCACCCAGCCAGGGATGACTCCGACATACATCGCACTTTCAGGTCATATTTAGTCCACGGCTGCAGTCCGGCGAGGATGACGCTGTAGACGTCTGATGCTTTTTTTCCTCTACTCATCGTGTTTACCTAAAATAATGATACAAAACATATTTATCAGGTCTGCTCTGCTGGAACAACGCAAAAGAGAGAATAAACATCACAACAGAATACATTTTCATATTGGAGGTGTCACAGTGGTGAGCATTGCTGCCTCACAGCACTGGAGTCACAGGCTCTATTCCATCCAGGGCTCTCTATCGGTGGAGTTTGTATGTTCTCATGTTTTCATAGGTTTCGGCCAAGTGTTCCAGTTTCCTTCCATACCCCAAAAAACATTCCGGTAAGTCAAATGGCTTTTGACAAAAATATTGTATGGCGTGCCGTGTATGATTACATATTATCTGTACAGCCCGGTGCAATATGTTTGGTTCTATATAAATAAACAATAATAATATTATTAATAATAATAATAATTATATTTTCGTTCTACAACGGACAATGCTGAGGGTGCATACATACTTGCGCAGAAAGTAAACAACGTCGCTCATTTTCACCCTTCCTGAGTGACGTTGTTTACTATATTGGCCAGTGTGTATGCCGCCACCGAGCGATGCGCGGCCACATGGGTCGATAATGACCCTCGCTGTCGGCCGTGCACGCAGCTCAATTTGGGCTGTCATCCAAGAGCTGCCCGCACGGCCCGGCCGTGGCGTGACATCACTGAGCGATATGGTCGTCATATCGCTCAGTGTGCGTGCACTGCCGCCGCCCACCCGGCCAGGGGAAACACTAGGCGACGTCGCTCATAGAGCACATCGCCTCGTATGTACCCACCTTGATTTATGTCTGTATTGCCAATTAGCACCAGTGATGGATTCTTTCCTGCATTCCTGCCATGCTGTATAAAAGCTACTTTGCCTATTTATATAAAATACATAATTTTTAATGTTTTTTTCTCACAGCAGCCCTAATCCATTATCGTCAATTACCAAGTTTTCCTGAGAGTCAGTCTGACAGTGTAATCGAAGAGCCGTGTAATCTGCTTTCAAGACCCAGTTCAACGTAATGTGGGAGCTGTTTCTATGTCTTGCTTCCAGATTTGAAGGAACCAGCGGTAGAACTGATAAATAAAAAAAAGTAAAAAATATTCTGAAATGTAATAGTAAGAGACGTAATTTGATGCAAAATAAAGGGATATATGTACTAAGCAAATAAGACACACCTTCTACATATTTGTCTATTTTTGGTCACTTGGAAGTGGGTGTATGACAGGAGGTGTTTAGAGCATACTTGCCTACCTGACCATCTCCATGAGGGAGAAAATGCTCTGTTCCTGGACTTTCCTGGTAATGTATGATATGATTGCCATCCCCTGTGGTGAGCTAGTTCATTGAAAAGAAAGGTATACCATGATCCTGTTCAGCATATATACATATATATCTCTCTGAGAGCGCTTTTGTCTTTTAACCATTTATTATACAATAAAATACAATTAACTTTGCATTAATCAATTATCATAAAATTACATAAAAACACCAAGGGGCTACTTTGAAACACTATAGTGTACTATAATTCCAAGACTACAGATAGTATGCTTTCATTCATACTTAACAATCATTGCTTTCCATCTATAGCCAGCTGTTGCTTAGATGGAAAAAGATACTTTGAATCCTTTTAATTTCCACTGCTGTAACTTGAAGTATTAAAAGTCCAGATTTAACAGATAGAAAGTCTCTCCAATGAATTATTTGTCTGAATAAGTATGGTTATACCATGTATTCCAAAATCTGTAGTTGTTCCTAGATTCTGTTTTTATAGATGTATGCAGGCTATAGAACAATAGTACATTTTGCTTTATCAGGTTATAGCAACTAGGATTTTGTTCCTTATTGTGGCACAGTTGTTAAGACAGCTGCCAAATTATAGATGTTTTATAAATTGTATAGTCTCACCTCACCACAGTCACACACTTGGGTGTAGAGATCCGGAAAAAAGCAGTGCCTGGCTGCGGCAGCACGCCGCTGGATAGACCTTTTGCTGGAGTCGCTTATTTTCCGGAACCAGTCACCTTTTTATTCCCCGGCCGGGGTCAGCGGTGTGTTTGTATGAGTGGCGGTGCCCGGCTGCAGCAACACGCCGCCGAGCTTCTTCTCGTTAGGTGCCGCTCAGCTCTATCTCTCGCTGGAATTAGTATTCAGTGTTTCCGCTGCGGCTCAGAGGTGAAGACAGCATCCCAGGTGTGCAGGTGTTTCAAAGCCCAAATAGTGGATTATCCTTAACGCGTTTCTCCGTTATGTCCTTTTAACGGTTTCCTCAGAAGGTATCCAACAGTGCTTAGCACCATCCTATTAAAACTGGTCTCCTCCAATCGATTTCATTTATTAATTAGAAGAGACAGGTGTATTGCTGATATCTTATGCATTAGGTAGTGACCAGCTGAATGTTCTTTGCAACAATTCTAAGGAGACAAATCTCCCATAGTAATAATCACCTATATATGTAGGTGTTTTTTTCTTCTAATTTCATACTTCCTTTTATAGAATTTATTATTACAGAACAATAAAAAATAAAAAATAATAATAATCATAATAAAACCATCAATATATACATATAGATAATTTATATATATATATATATATATATATATATATATATATATATATAATGGCAACACGTGAATAGAAACAATATCGTCAGGGTGGAGAGATAAATGAATATAGCAATCCAAAAATCCTGTTAGGAAGAGCGTGGCCTAGTGGACAAAACCACCAGCTCCCACCATGCCAACCCGGGTTCAAATCCCGCCCGATAATTCTTTTTATCGATCTATTATATTGTTATGATATTATTGGCATTAATCTCACCACCGCACATAACAGAGTGTATTTCACAACCAACCCTCAAAGCTCTTTCTTCCTCGATTTTTTAATATCTAACAGGATTGTAATTGTTAACTATTGCTATCAGGAACAAATCTAATGTGACCTCTATAATAATAAGGTTTTTAGAAACAAGGGGGACAGACTTACACAAAACCCGAGTTGTTTACCAGAGTCTCTTTTTTTAGATATTATCAAGTAAACCACATTTTTCCATGAATATTCAGATCTCATATATTATTAATTTCTATATTGTCATTAAGCCCTAAAGGCGATATTGAACCAAGAGAGAAGATCCAAAACGCCTCCCTTTTGCAGAGACGATTGAACCTATCCCCGCCTCTTGCGGTAGCTGGTATAAACTCAATACCCTGTACCACGAGACCATCCATATTACCTTGATGTTTAAATTTAATGTGTGTAGACAAGCTGTGTGTTCTTATACCTTTCGTAATATTTCGTCTGTGTTCTAAAAATCTTATATTTAATTTTCGTGTAGTTCGACCTACATACTGGATGCCACATATGCAAGTTATTAAATAGATCACATACGTGGCATTCACATACAGTCAATGTGTCCCTTAATTTCAAAGTCCGTACCATATGTAGTGGAGTGAAAATGTGTACTTCTATGTCCTATAAATTTACATGTTATATAGCCTACATCTACATATAAGAAGGAAGTAGACTGTAATAAGTTCCTGAATTACTCAAGTTGTCATTATCAACCATGGCTCAGAAACATACCCAGAAGCCAGTATATGAGGCACAGACGAAACTGTTCAGAAATTACGGATTATAATCAACAAGATCATAATCTTACAACTGCACTTTTAGAACAAAATTATCCAGAAGACATTCTGGAAGAAGCAGAGGAACAAGCAAGAGCAATAGATAGAGAGTCCCTGTTATTGACTAGTAAAAGTAAATCTAATAGTTTGATTAATTCTAAACAAAATACTGAACTTCGGTTTATAACTAAATTTAATTCTAGCTCAAGAGAGATAAAACAAGTGTTTAAGAAGAATATGGCTATCTTGAGGGCTGATAAAATACTAGCACCTCTATTGGAAATAGAACCTCAGATAGTCTTTAAGAAAGCCAGGAATCTGCAGAGTTTTCTAACACCCAGTCATTATGTAGGTCCAGCTCTAGCTAGGAAAACAGGTGAAACTTGGCTCAGTTCCATTCCCTTAAAAGATGGATGCTATAGATGTGATCGTCTAGTCTGTATAACATGTAAATTTATAGGACATAGAAGTACACATTTTCACTCCACTACATATGGTACGGACTTTGAAATTAAGGGACACATTGACTGTATGTGAATGCCACGTATGTGATCTATTTAATAACTTGCATATGTGGCATCCAGTATGTAGGTCGAACTACACGAAAATTAAATATAAGATTTTTAGAACACAGACGAAATATTACGAAAGGTATAAGAACACACAGCTTGTCTACACACATTAAATTTAAACATCAAGGTAATATGGATGGTCTTGTGGTACAGGGTATTGAGTTTATACCAGCTACCGCAAGAGGCGGGGATAGGTTCAATCGTCTCTGCAAAAGGGAGGCGTTTTGGATCTTCTCTCTTGGTTCATTATCGCCTTTAGGGCTTAATGACAATATAGAAATGAATAATATATGAGATCTGAATATTCATGGAAAAATGTGGTTTACTTGATAATATCTAAAAAAAGAGACTCTGGTAAACAACTCGGGTTTTGAGTAAGTCTGTCCCCCTTGTTTCTAAAAACCTTATTATTATAGAGGTCACATTAGATTTGTTCCTGATAGCAATAGTTAACAATTACAATCCTGTTAGATATTAAAAAATCGAGGAAGAAAGAGCTTTGAGGGTTGGTTGTGAAATACACTCTGTTATGTGCGGTGGTGAGATTAATGCCATTAATATCATAACAATATAATAGATCGATAAAAAGAATTATTGGGCGGGATTTGAACCCGGGTTGGCATGGTGGGAGCTGGTGGTTTTGTCCACTAGGCCACGCTCTTCCTAACAGGATTGTTGGATTGCTATATTCATTTATCTCTCCACCCTGACGATATTGTTTCTATTCACGTGTTGCCATTATATATATATATATATATACATATATATATATATATATATATATATATATAATTATCTATATGTATATATTGATGGTTTTATTATGATTATTATTATTTTTTATTTTTTATTGTTCTGTAATAATAAATTCTATAAAAGGAAGTATGAAATTAGAAGAAAAAAACACCTACATATATAGGTGATTATTACTATGGGAGATTTGTCTCCTTAGAATTGTTGCAAAGAACATTCAGCTGGTCACTACCTAATGCATAAGATATCAGCAATACACCTGTCTCTTCTAATTAATAAATGAAATCGATTGGAGGAGACCAGTTTTAATAGGATGGTGCTAAGCACTGTTGGATACCTTCTGAGGAAACCGTTAAAAGGACATAACGGAGAAACGCGTTAAGGATAATCCACTATTTGGGCTTTGAAACACCTGCACACCTGGGATGCTGTCTTCACCTCTGAGCCGCAGCGGAAACACTGAATACTAATTCCAGCGAGAGATAGAGCTGAGCGGCACCTAACGAGAAGAAGCTCGGCGGCGTGTTGCTGCAGCCGGGCACCGCCACTCATACAAACACACCGCTGACCCCGGCCGGGGAATAAAAAGGTGACTGGTTCCGGAAAATAAGCGACTCCAGCAAAACGTCTATCCAGCGGCGTGCTGCCGCAGCCAGGCACTGCTTTTTTCCGGATCTCTACACCCAAGTGTGTGACTGTGGTGAGGTGAGACTATACAATTTATAAAACATCTATAATTTGGCAGCTGTCTTAACAACTGTGCCACAATAAGGAACAAAATCCTAGTTGCTATAACCTGATAAAGCAAAATGTACTATTGTTCTATAGCCTGCATACATCTATAAAAACAGAATCTAGGAACAACTACAGATTTTGGAATACATGGTATAACCATACTTATTCAGACAAATAATTCATTGGAGAGACTTTCTATCTGTTAAATCTGGACTTTTAATACTTCAAGTTACAGCAGTGGAAATTAAAAGGATTCAAAGTATCTTTTTCCATCTAAGCAACAGCTGGCTATAGATGGAAAGCAATGATTGTTAAGTATGAATGAAAGCATACTATCTGTAGTCTTGGAATTATAGTACACTATAGTGTTTCAAAGTAGCCCCTTGGTGTTTTTATGTAATTTTATGATAATTGATTAATGCAAAGTTAATTGTATTTTATTGTATAATAAATGGTTAAAAGACAAAAGCGCTCTCAGAGAGATATATATGTATATATGCTCAACAGGATCATGGTATAATTTTATTCTGGTACAATTTCAGAGTACTATGTGGGAGCGGCCTATAGGTCTATAACCTTTATAGTGACCAGTTTTCAGTAAAGAAATTTTCTTTTTTAAGTAATATTCTATAAGGCTAATTAGTTTTGTTTATATCGCACCTGAAATTATATGCACAAACGGACATATATAAACATTATAAGTCTATCATTATTTAATATACTTGTCCATCTGGGTATATAGTACCTGTAAAAAGGGAAATATATATTGATAAGAAAGGTGTTTCACCACAGATGATGGCAATCATACATTACAAGGAAAGTCCAGAAACAGAGCATTTTCTCCCTCATGGAGAGGGTCAGGTAGGCAAGTATGGTTTAGAGTTCACGTGTAAAGTTACTTTTCAACTAGTTTTTTCACTCATTTTACCGCTCTCCCCATAGAGGTGCCCAAGAAGGTAGGCAAAGACTGTCTTCTCTAAATGACAGTAATGTGTACAGACAGATATCAAAGTGATGTTTTGCACTGCATTGCACAGAATTCCATCATCCCCCATGTACAGTACTTAAAATTAATTTAGTTAAGCACTGTAAACTAAAAAATAGATCTAACTGAATCTATAGAACTAGCTGATGTGTCCAGTTTTAACATGGCAATGGTTTGCTGGGCGGAACATTTTACCGCTTTTCACCCCCTTAGGAGTCGAATTTCGAAAACTCCCTGCTTAGTGGGTGGCTGCAAATAACTGTCACAGTTTCCAGATCACCATGCCTGTCACATGTTCCAGATCACTAAGCAAGTGCACAGGGAGAGTTCACCAACTGTCACATTTTCCAGAGCACATTGCTGATGCATTGTAAATGACAGGAGGATATTTTGCCACATAACCCCGAAAACGAAGCAACCGATTACAACACCAATATTTTTATGCAAATCTACAGGCCAAGGCTGGTATATGATGTGCCCTGCTCAGACATTGACATTATAGAAATATGTCGCTCATAAAAGTCGTCCTTCTGCTATAATATATAGATAAAATCAACTGCTGATAAAAATGATGTCATCACGTTGGAATGTAAGGATGGTTGGTATGAAACCTGGCCCCTCCCACCTGTGTCAGAGATGCACAGGAGAGAGTGAGGGGGTGGTGAAAGAGAGACAGTGGAAGAGAGAGGAGCTATGGGGAGAAAGTGTTGGGGGAGAGAAGGAGGGGGCAAGGAGTAAAAAGATGGAAAAAGGTGGATGGAGACAGAGAGAAATATATGAATAGAAGCCAGACAACAACGACTATTAGACAGGTGGAAATTCTATATACAGTACTAATGTTTGGTAGTGCAATGCATTACTGTTAGATTGTATTTAATAAAGAATTGCAGATGTTTAGGAAGAATAGGGGAAAGTGAATGAAGCCTGGGAGCAGACACCAGTAGATGCTCCCATTGCTGTACACTCATCCTCTATACAAAAACAAATATATACTGTTAAGAGCAGATTAGTTTAATAAACCGCCTGATCACTCAGTCTCTGGGCTTGTTTCCTACACTACAAACCACCCAGCAGGAAACTGAGAGTACTCCTCGTTCTGATTCATTGCTGGAGGTTTGCCGGTCTGCTGCACAACATAACAGCATAACTGCGCTGTCCACATCTAAATACCATCTCCGTGATTCATATTGTGCACTGAATCATTCCTTTTATAACGAGGATATTCCATTGTCATTCAGTGTCATCTTATGTCACTTTCACTATATTCTATATTCTGTTTGGAAATCTCCTAAACAGTGCTTTATACAGTACCTGCGCTGTGCACTTATTTACCATTCGGAATGAGGGCCTTAGTTCCTGGTTTGACGTGACAAACACGCCCTGCGTTCGGCCAGCCACTCCCCCGTTTCTCCAGCCACTCCCGCGTTTTTCCCTGACACGCCTGCGTTTTTTAGCACACTCCCGGAAAACGCTCAGTTACCACCCAGAAACGCCCCTTTCCTGTCAATCACTCACCGATCAGCAGTGCGACTGAAAAGCGCCGCAGGATCAACAGCAAAACAGCTAAGTTTTTAGTTAAATAACTAAGCGCATGCGCGCTGCGTACAATGCGCATGCGCATTTAGCAACGAATCGCAGCATAGCGAAAATCGGCAATGAGCGAACAACTCGGAATGACCACCCAAACGGACCTAGCTGATCGCAATCTAGGAGTAGGTCTGGAGCTACTCAGAAACTGCAAGAAAATATTTAGTAGCAATTCTGCTAATCTTTCGTTCGCTATGCTGCTAAGCTAAGATACACTCCCAGAGGGCAGCGGCCTAGCGTGTGCACTGCTGCTAAAAGCAGCTAACGAGCGGGCAACTCGAAATGAAGGCCTATATAGTCAAAATCTTACAGATTTATCTCACCGTGTGTACACACTTTTATGGGGCCCACACACGGTGCTATCTGTGCTGGGTGCGATTTGAGATATACTATTTGTACTATGCGATTTGTACTTTAGTGATATGCGATTTGAACTACACCCAAATTTGACTACACAACAATATGTAATGTATGCAATGTAGTTCAGAAATACCTGCCTGCACATTCACACCCAGACAGATCTCTTGCAGCAGCATGCAGACAGCTCTCTTGCACCAGCATGCAGACAGCTCTCTTGCACCAACATGCAGACAGCTCTCTTGCACCAGCACCCAGAAAGATCTCTTGCATCAGCACCCAGACAGATCTCTTGCACCAGCACCCAGGCAGCTCTCTTGCACCAGCACCCAGGCAGCTCTCTTGCACCAGACCCAGACAGATCTCTTGCACCAGCACCCAGACAGCTCTCTTGCACCAGCACCAAGACAGATCTCTTGCACCAGCACCCAGACAGATCTCTTGCACCAGCACCCAGACAGCTCTCTTGCACCAGCACCCAGACAGCTCTCTTGCACCAGCACCCAGACAGCTCTCTTGCATCAGCACGCAGACAGATCTCTTGCACCAGCACCAAGACAGATCTCTTGCACCAGCACGCAGACAGATCTCTTGCACCAGCACCAAGACAGATCTCTTGCAGCAGCACCCAGACAGCTCTCTTGCACCAGCACCCAGACAGATCTCTCGCACCAGCACCTAGACAGCTCTCTTGGACCAGCACCCAGACAGCTCTCTTGCACCAGCACCCAGACAGCTCTCTTGCATCAGCACCCAGACAGGTCTCTTGCACCAGCACCCAGACAGCTCTCTTGCACCAGCACCCAGACAGCTCTCTTGTACCAGCACCCAGACAGCTCTCTTGCACCAGCACCCAGACAGCTCTCTTGCACCAGCACCCAGACAGCTCTCTTGCACCAGCTCCCAGACAGCTCTCTTGCATCAGCACCCAGACAGCTCTCTTGCATCAGCACCCAGACAGATCTCTTGCAGCAGCACGCAGACAGATCTCTTGCACCAGCACGCAGACAGATCTCTTGCACCAGCACCCAGGCAGCTCTCTTGCACCAGCACCCAGGCAGCTCTCTTGCACCAGCACCCAGGCAGCTCTCTTGCACCAGCACCCAGACAGATCTCTTGCACCAGCACCCAGACAGCTCTCTTGCACCAGCACCCAGACAGATCTCTTGCACCAGCACCCAGACAGCTCTCTTGCACCAGCACCCAGACAGCTCTCTTGCACCAGCACCCAGACAGCTCTCTTGCATCAGCACGCAGACAGATCTCTTGCACCAGCACCAAGACAGATCTCTTGCACCAGCACCAAGACAGATCTCTTGCAGCAGCACCCAGACAGCTCTCTTGCACCAGAACCCAGACAGATCTCTCGCACCAGCACGCAGACAGCTCTCTTGCACCAGCACCCAGACAGCTCTCTTGCACCAGCACCCAGACAGCTCTCTTGCATCAGCACCCAGACAGATCTCTTGCAGCAGCACACAGACAGATCTCTTGCAGCAGCACGCAGATAGCTCTTTTGCACCAGCACCCAGACAGCTCTTTTGCACCAGCACCCAGACAGCTCTCTTGCACCAGCTCCCAGACAGCTCTCTTGCATCAGCACCCAGACAGCTCTCTTGCATCAGCACCCAGACAGCTCTCTTGCATCAGCACCCAGACAGCTCTCTTGCATCAGCACCCAGACAGATCTCTTGCAGCAGCACGCAGACAGATCTCTTGCACCAGCATGCAGACAGATCTCTTGCACCAGCACCCAGGCAGCTTTCTTGCACCAGCACCCAGGCAGCTCTCTTGCACCAGCACCCAGGCAGATCTCTTGCACCAGCACCCAGACAGATCTCTTGCACAATAACCTAGACAGCTCTCTTGCACCAGCAACCAGACAGATCTCTTGCACCAGCACCCAGACAGCTCTCTTGCACCAGCACCCAGACAGCTCTCTTGCACCAGCACCCAGACAGCTCTCTTGCATCAGCACGCAGACAGATCTCTTGCACCAGCACCAAGACAGATCTCTTGCACCAGCACGCAGACAGATCTCTTGCACCAGCACCAAGACAGATCTCTTGCAGCAGCACCCAGACAGCTCTCTTGCACCAGAACCCAGACAGATCTCTCGCACCAGCACGCAGACAGCTCTCTTGCACCAGCACCCAGACAGCTCTCTTGCACCAGCACCCAGACAGCTCTCTTGCATCAGCACCCAGACAGATCTCTTGCAGCAGCACACAGACAGATCTCTTGCAGCAGCACGCAGATAGCTCTCTTGCACCAGCACCCAGACAGCTCTTTTGCACCAACACCCAGACAGCTCTCTTGCACCAGCTCCCAGACAGCTCTCTTGCATCAGCACCCAGACAGCTCTCTTGCATCAGCACCCAGACAGATCTCTTGCAGCAGCACGCAGACAGATCTCTTGCAGCAGCACGCAGACAGATCTCTTGCACCAGCACGCAGACAGCTCTCTTGCATCAGCACCCAGACAGATCTCTTGCACCAGCTCCCAGACAGCTCTCTTGCATCAGCACCCAGACAGATCTCTTGCAGCAGCACGCAGACAGATCTCTTGCATCAGCACCCAGACAGCTCTCTTGCACTAGCACCTAGACAGCTCTCTTGCATCAGCACCCAGACAGCTCTCTTGCACCAGCACCCAGACAGCTCTCTTGCATCAGCACCCAGACAGCTCTCTTGCACCAGCACCCAGACAGCTCTCTTGCACCAGCACCCAGACAGTGCTCTTGCACCAGCACCCCAACAGTGCTCTTACACCAGCACCCCGACAGCTCTCTTGCACCAGCACCCACACAGCTCTCTTGCACCAGCACCCCCACAGCTCTCTTGCATCAGGACCCAGACAGATCTCTTACATTAGCACCCCAACAGCTGACTAGGGGAGGATTAGGGTTAGAGACTAGGGGGAGGGTTAAGGTTAGGCAGTAGGGGGACGGTTAGGGTTAAGCACTATGAAGAGGGTTAGGCACTAGAGGGAGGGTTATGGTTAGGCACTAGGAGGAGGGTTAGGGTTAGACATTAGGGGGAGGATTAGGGTTAGGCACTAGGAGGAGGGTTAAGGTTAGGCACTAGAGGTAGGGTTATGGTTAGGCACTAGGAGGAGGGGCTAGGGTTACACATTAGTGGGAGGATTAGAGTTAGGCACTTGAGGGAGGGTTTGGGTTAGGCACTAGAGGGAGGGTTAGGGTTAGGCACTAGGAGGAGAGTTAGGTTTAGACATTAGGGGGAGGATTAGGGTTAGGCACTAGGAGGAGGGTTAGGGTTAGACACTAGGAGGAGGGTTAGGATTAGGCACTAAGGGAGGATTGGGGTTAATCACTAGGAGGAGGGTTAGGCACTAGAGGGAGGGTTATGGTTAGTCAGTAGGAGGAGGGTTAGAGTTAGACATTAGGGGGAGGATTAGGGTTAGGCACTAGTAGGAGGGTTAGGATTAGGCACTAGAGGTAGGGTTATGGTTAGGTACTAGGAGGAGGGTTAGGGTTAGACATTAGTGGGAGGATTAGGGTTAGGCACTAGGAGGAAGGTTAGGGTTAGGCACTAGAGGGAGGGTTAGGGTTAGGCACTAGGAGGAGAGTTAGGGTTAGACATTTGGGGGAGGATTAGGGTTAGGCACTAGGAGGAGGGTTAGGGTTAGGCACTAGGGGAGGGTTAGGGTTAGGCACTAGGAGGAGGGTTAGGCACTAGAGGGAGGGTTAGGCACTAGAAGGAGGGTAAGGTTAGGCACTAGAGGGAGGGTTAAGGTTAGGCACTAGGGGGAGGGTTAGGGTTAGGCACTAGAGGGAGGGTTAGGGTTAGGCAATAGGAGAAAGGTTAGAGTTAGACACTAGGGGGAGGATCAGGGTTAGGCACTAGAGGGAGGGTTAGGGTTAGGCACTAGGGGGAGGATTAGGGTTAGAGACAAGGGGGAGGGTTAGGCACTAGAGGGTGGGTCAAGCACTAGAGGGAGGGTTAGGATTAGGCCCTAGAGGGAGGGTTAGGCACTAGGAGGAGGGTTAGGGTTAGGCACTAGGGGAGGGTTAGGGTTAGGCACTAGGAGGAGGGTTAGGCACTAGAGGGAGGGTTAGGCACTAGAAGGAGGGTAAGGTTAGGCACTAGAGGGAGGGCTAAGGTTAGGCACTAGGGGGAGGGTTAGGGTTAAGTACTAGGAGGAGGGTTAGGATTAGGCAATAGGAGAGGGATAGGGTTAGACACTAGGGGGAGGATTAGGGTTAGTCACTAGAGGGAGAGTTAGGGTTAGGCAAAAGGGGGAGGGTTAGGGATAGAGACTAGGGGGAGGGTTATGGTTAAGCATTTGGAGGAGGGCTAGGGTTAGGCACTTGAGGGAAGCTTAGGGTTAGGCAACAGGAGAAGGGTTAGGGTTAGACACTAGGGGGAGGATTAGGGTTAGGCACTAGAGGGAGGGTTAGGGTTAGGCACTAGGGGGAGAGTTAAGATTGAAGACTAGGGGGAGGGTTAGGCACTAGGAGGGGGGTTATGTTTAGGCACTAGGAGGAGGATTAGGGTTAGACATTAGTGGGAGGATTAGGGTTAGGCATTAGGAAGAGGGTTAGGGTTAGGCGCTAAGAGGAGAGTTAGGGTTAGACAATAGGGGGAGGATTAGGGTTAGGCACTAGGAGGAGGGTTAGGATTAGGCACTAGGAGCAGGGTTAGGGTTAGACATTAGGAGGAGGATTAGGGTTAGGCATTAGGAGGAGGGTTAGGGTTAGACACTAGGGGGTGGATTAGGGTTAGGCACTAGGAGGAGGGTTAGGGTTAGGCACTTGGAGGACGGTTAGGGTTAGGCACTAGGAGGAGGGTTAGGGTTAGGCACTACAGGGAGGGTTAGGGTTATGCACTAGAGGGAGGGTTAGGCACTAGGAGGAGGGTTAGGGTTAGGCACCAGAGGGAGGGTTAGGATTAGGCAATAGGAGGAGGGTTAGGGTTAGGCACTTGGAGGACGGTTAGGGTTAGGCACTAGGAGGAGGGTTAGGGTTAGGCACTACAGGGAGGGTTAGGGTTATGCACTATAGGGAGGGTTAGGCACTAGGAGGGGGGTTAGGGTTAGGCACCAGAGGGAGGGTTAGGATTAGGCAATAGGAGAAGGCTTAGGGTTAGACACTAGGCGGATGATTGGGGTTAGGCACTAGAGGGAGAGTTAGGGTTAGGCACTAGGGGGAGGGTTAGGGTTAGAGACTAGGGGGAGGGTTAGGGTTAGGCACTAGAGGGAGGGTTAGGCACTAGAGGGAGGATTAAGGTTAGGCACTAGGAGGAGGGTTAGACACTAAGGGGAGAGTTAGGGTTAGACACTAGGAGGAGGATTAGCATTAGGCACTAGAGGGAGGGTTAGGGTTAGGCACTAGGGGAGGATTAGGGTTAGAGACAAGGGGGAGGGTTAGGCACTAGAGGGTGGGTCAAGCACTAGAGGGAGGGTTAGGATTAGGCCCTAGAGGGAGGGTTAGGCACTAGGAGGAGGGTTAGGGTTAGGCACTAGGGGAGGGTTAGGGTTAGGCACTAGGAGGAGGGTTAGGCACTAGAGGGTAAGGTTAGGCACTAGAGGGAGGGCTAAGGTTAGGCACTAGGGGGAGGGTTAGGGTTAAGTACTAGGAGGAGGGTTAGGATTAGGCAATAGGAGAAGGGATAGGGTTAGACACTAGGGGGAGGATTAGGGTTAGTCACTAGAGGGAGAGTTAGGGTTAGGCAAAAGGGGGAGGGTTAGGGATAGAGACTAGGGGGAGGGTTATGGTTAAGCACTAGGAGGAGGGCTAGGGTTAGGCACTTGAGGGAAGCTTAGGGTTAGGCAACAGGAGAAGGGTTAGGGTTAGACACTAGGGGGAGGATTAGGGTTAGGCACTAGAGGGAGGGTTAGGGTTAGGCACTAGGGGGAGAGTTAAGATTGAAGACTAGGGGGAGGGTTAGGCACTAGGAGGGGGGTTATGTTTAGGCACTAGGAGGAGGATTAGGGTTAGACATTAGTGGGAGGATTAGGGTTAGGCATTAGGAAGAGGGTTAGGGTTAGGCGCTAAGAGGAGAGTTAGGGTTAGACAATAGGGGGAGGATTAGGGTTAGGCACTAGGAGGAGGGTTAGGATTAGGCACTAGGAGCAGGGTTAGGGTTAGACATTAGGGGGAGGATTAGGGTTAGGCATTAGGAGGAGGGTTAGGGTTAGACACTAGGGGGTGGATTAGGGTTAGGCACTAGGAGGAGGGTTAGGGTTAGGCACTTGGAGGACGGTTAGGGTTAGGCACTAGGAGGAGGGTTAGGGTTAGGCACTACAGGGAGGGTTAGGGTTATGCACTAGAGGGAGGGTTAGGCACTAGGAGGAGGGTTAGGGTTAGGCACCAGAGGGAGGGTTAGGATTAGGCAATAGGAGGAGGGTTAAGGTTAGGCACTTGGAGGACGGTTAGGGTTAGGCACTAGGAGGAGGGTTAGGGTTAGGCACTACAGGGAGGGTTAGGGTTATGCACTAGAGGGAGGGTTAGGCACTAGGAGGGGGGTTAGGGTTAGGCACCAGAGGGAGGGTTAGGATTAGGCAATAGGAGAAGGGTTAGGGTTAGACACTAGGCGGAGGATTGGGGTTAGGCACTAGAGGGAGAGTTAGGGTTAGGCACTAGGGGGAGGGTTAGGGTTAGAGACTAGGGGGAGGGTTAGGGTTAGGCACTAGAGGGAGGGTTAGGGTTAGGCACTAGAGGGAGGATTAAGGTTAGGCACTAGGAGGAGGGTTAGACACTAAGGGGAGAGTTAGGGTTAGACACTAGGAGGAGGATTAGCATTAGGCACTAGAGGGAGGATTAGGGTTAGGCACTAGGAGGAGGGTTAGGCACTAGAGGGAGGGTTAGGGTTAGGCACTAGAGGTAGGGTTAGGGTTAGGCACTAGAGGGGGGGGGTTAGGCACAACAGGGAGGGTTAGGGTTAGACACTAGAGGGAGGGTTAGGGTTAGGCACTAGAGGGAGGGTTAAGGTTAGCCACTAGGAGGAGGGTTAGGGTTAGACACTAGAGGGAGGATTAAGGTTAGGCACTAGGGGGAGGGTTAGGGTTAGGCACTAGGGGGAGCTTTGGGTTTGAGAAGAAAAGAAAAGAGTGTCAATCTTTTCTGTGTCGACCATTTGCAAATTATGTTGACATTTTGCCCTTATCAACCTTTTGCTCATGCCGACCTTAGTCCATGTTGGCCATTCAACTGTCAACATTTTGACCCTGTCGACTTAGTGACTGACGACTATCCGGTGTCGACCTATCGGCCGTCTATTTACATACTGTTGATCTTTTCGAATCCAAACCCCCTTTAGTCACGGGGCACATTTCTAAATTAGCCTCATAAAAGCATATAGCAAAAAGATTAGTAGAAAGTTTATAAATGACAGATATTGCAGATGTTCCAGCGATCAGTGACAAGGCCATATTCAGTTGTGTGTGCCGGAGCAAGTTACCGGGTGCCCATTACTTATCGCGGATGTTGCACCCAAATTCACTGGGCGCAGAAGCGTAAAGCTGTGCTTGGGCGCCCAAAAGACAGACTCTTCATAGGTTTCTCCTCACCAACTCAGGAGGGTGTGAGCAGAAATATTGGGCACCTGCAGCACTTGCGGCCACAAAGAATTGAATTGCTCTTGTCACTTTAGACAGGAACTGTGGGCAGCATACCTCCCAACATGACTCTCTCCAGGAGGGACAGAATGCTCTGCTCCTGGACTTCCCTCTTAATTTATGATTGCCGGCACCCGTGGTGAAACACCTTTCTTATCCATTAACCTGCTCAAAACAGGTGCCGGCAATCATACATTAAGAGAAAAGTCAAGGAGCAGAGCATTGTGTCCCTCCTGGAGAAGGTCATGTTGGGAGGTATGGGGCAGTGCAAAACTGATTTTCCCCCAAGGAGTACAATCTCTCAGTGCAATACATGGGGTAACAGAAGTACAGTGAGGCTGGCCAGTGATCAGTGTAGCATAAAGCATACTTCTCTCTGTTAGATTCACAATGGCATGGATGCGTCTTCCTCCCATTACATTTTCAGCGATCAACGTAAAATTATAGATCTGCTGGTTCCTGGCAACAGGCCAAATACACTCATTTCTGGTGCAGGGAGAGGATTTGTGAGATAACCTTGGGCAAACAAAAATAGAAAATATTAGCACCATCATAGTCATGATGGTCCCCAGGGCTACGCAGCGCTGTCACCTTTTTTATTTGTACAATTTTTAATTCTAAGAACTAGTTTCAGACACAGGAAGAACTCGTTTCAGAAATGAATGAAGAGAGCATCTGCAGACTTGTCTGGGAGCCGCTATATTTCGTATATCAATCTGTAGCTTTAAGGGCCCTACACACTGGCAGATAACACTGCACGATATGAACGTTCTCGTTCATTAATGAACGAGAACTCATTCATATCGTGCAATGTGTAGGCACCAACGATGAACGATGTGCGGCCCCGCGCTCGTTCAACGTTGGTGCCGGGTTGCTTATACGTGCAGGCCGATATGGACAATCTCGTACATATTAGCATGCAGTGCTATGGAACCGGGTGACGGGGGGAGTGAAGAAACTTCACCCCCCCCCGTCACCTCCGCCCCGCTGCCGGGGCACCCGCCGGCCGTATCCGCCTTCAGGCAGCTAGGCGGCGGATCGCTGAGTCTGTAGGGAGCAATATGAATGCCAGTGACTTTTATAGGAGCACTGTGTCCAAGTTCTACAGCAGAGATTCCCTAACTCTGACATTACAGTCCAGGATTTAAGGATACCCACATTTGAACCCAGATCGTTAAATCAAATTGACCGAGGTACTAATTAAGTCATATGTGCTCAAGCATGGATATCCTTAAAACCTGGATCGTAATGGCAGAGTTTGGGGAACTCTGTTCTCCAGTGAGATTCTAAGTGCAGAGGCTGTCTGATCATTATCCTGATCGATGGGGATAAATCAGTGTTTTCAAAGCTCTATACTCAAAGCTCCATTGCAGTCCTGGTTTTAAGGAAATCCATGTTTAAGTTGACTTTATAAGGACATCAGTCATATTGCATTACCCATCTCTACTCAGGTATGGGTATCCTTAAAGCCTGAACTGTAAGGGGAATTTGATGACTGAGTTCTGACTTTGGGAAACACTGAGATAAATAAACCCTTCTCATATCTACAGGCTGAATGTTACTGGCTGAATGCACATTGGTTACATATGGAAAATTATTTCAATTTGCAAGTAGATCTATCTTTTGTATAAGGCAGTGGTTCTCAAACTCGGTCCTCAGGACCCCACACAGTGCATGTTTTGCAGGTAACCCAGCAGGTGCACAGGTGTTAATTACTCACTGACACATTTTAAAAGGTCCACAGGTGGAGCTAATTATTTCACTTGCAATTCTGTGAGGAGACCTGCAAAACATGCACCGTGTGGGGTCCTGAGGACCGAGTTTGAGAACCTGTGGTATAAGGTGTACCAAGGCTTGGACTGGTCCACAGGGGTACAGGGGAATCCACCTCCTGCTTTAAGGATCAGGTTCCAGACGGTGCACTTGAATTATACATTATGGGGGTAATTCCAAGTTGATCGCAGCAGGAAATTTTTTAGCAGTTGGGCAAAACCATGTGCACTGCAGGGGGGGGGGGGGCAGATATAACATTTGCAGAGAGAGTTAGATTTGGGTGGGTTATTTTGTTTCTGTGCAGGGTAAATACTGGATGCTTTATTTTTACACTGCAAGTTAGATTGCAGATTTAACTCACCACACCCAAATCTATCTCTCTCTGCACGTTATATCTGCCTCCCCTGCAGTGCACATGGGCCCTCATTCCGAGTTGTTCGCTCGGTATTTTTCATCGCATCGCAGTGAAAATCCGCTTAGTACGCATGCGCAATGTTCGCACTGCGACTGCGCCAAGTAACTTTACTATGAAGAAAGTATTTTTACTCACGGCTTTTTCTTCGCTCCGGCGAACGTAATGTGATTGACAGGAAATGGGTGTTACTGGGCGGAAACACGGCGTTTCAGGGGCGTGTGGCTGAAAACGCTACCGTTTCCGGGAAAAACGCAGGAGTGGCCGGAGAAACGGTGGGAGTGCCTGGGCGAACGCTGGGTGTGTTTGTGACGTCAACCAGGAACGACAAGCACTGAAATGATCGCACAGGCAGAGTAAGTCTGGAGCTACTCTGAAACTGCTAAGTAGTTAGTAATCGCATTATTGCGAATACATCGGTCGCAATTTTAAGAAGCTAAGATTCACTCCCAGTAGGCGGCGGCTTAGCGTGTGTAACTCTGCTAAATTCGCCTTGCGACCGATCAACTCGGAATGAGGGCCATGGTTTTGCCCAACTGCTAAAAAATTTCCTGCTGCGATCAACTTGGAATTACCCCCTATACACGTTACCTTATATTGGACTATGGTGTATTTTCTACAGTGCTGTTATTAATCTGGTACATTATCATGCATGCAGCAGTTGAATTTACTGACTATATTTAGGAAGGGGCCCAGATGTTGCACTCTCTAATGGTTAGTCAAACCAATGATGTGGCAGGCCACACCCCCTCTGCGGACTGGCCACACCCCTAAACATGGGTCCCTACCACTACATTTCCTCGGTGGGCCCTACATGCACCAGTCCGACACTGGGTGTACCTACTTAATCAGTTAATCCAGATGTATTGCATCCATTGGCGTATCTATAATGGGTGCAGTGTGTGCGAGGCCCACGGGCCCCCAGGGTCCCACCCTGCACACACTGCACCCATTTGTTTAATACTTACCTCTCTGGAGTCCCCCGTCGGAGCCATCCCTTCTCAGCAGCGTAATAGAGTTTGAACACTAGGGGGAACAAACTCTATTGCGCTTGCTGAAAACGCCGGAAAGATGGCACGGCGGCCATTTTTCCAGAGTTTCGCGCATGCGCATTAGCAAAATCTTCGGGAAAATAGCCGCCGCGCCGTGTTCCCAGAGGTTTGCGCATGCGCAACAGAGTCTGTTCTCAGACTCTATTGCGCTGCGGAGAGGGATGGCACCGCCGGGGGACCCAGGATAGGTAAGTATTAAAATACCTGTTCATCAGCCAGAGAGGAGGAGGCCCCTGAAGCAGAAGACTGCACACGGGACTCCTCCTCTCTTAAAACGCCCCTGATTGCATCTCAGTTTACTTATTACTCTATGTACTGTACTTTTGAATCAATGTTTAAAGCTGTGCAGTATGTAACAGTTTTTGATACTTTCTAAATTGACGAAAGCCAGGTGCGTTATTATCAGTGTACTTTCCTCCGTCATCTATAGTATACTATGGAGCATAGGGGGTAATTCCAAGTTGATCGCAGCAGGATTTTTGATAGCAATTGGGCAAAACCATGTGCACTGCAGGGGGGGCAGATATAACATGTGCAGAGAGAGTTAGATGTGGGTGGGTTATTTTATTTCTGTGCAGGGTAAATACTGGCTGCTTTATTTTTACACTGCAAATTAGATTGCAGATTGAACACACCCCACCCAAATCTAACTCTCTCTGCACATGTTATATATGCCTCCCCTGCAGTGCACATGGGGGGTCATTCCGAGTTGTTCGCTCGCAAGCTTCTTTTAGCAGCTTTGCACACGCTAAGCCGCCGCCTACTGGGAGTGAATCTTAGCATATTAAAATTGCGAATGAAAGATTAGCAGAATTGCGAATAGACACTTCTTAGCAGTTTCTGAGTAGCTCCAGACTTACTTGGCATCTGCGATCAGTTCAGTGCTTGTCGTTCCTGGTTTGACGTCACAAACACACCCAGCGTTCGCCCAGACACTCCTCCGTTTCTCCAGCCACTCCCGCGTTTTTCCCAGAAACAGTAGCGTTTTTTCACACACACCCATAAAACGGCCAGTTTCCGCCCAGAAACACCCACTTCCTGTCAATCACATTACGATCACCAGAACGAAGAAAAAACCTCGTAATGCCGTGAGTAAAATACCTAACTGCATAGCAAATTTACTTGGCGCAGTCGCACTGCGGACATTGCGCATGCGCTTTAGCGACTAATTGCTCCATTGCGAAAAAAAATAACGAGCGAACAACTCGGAATGACCCCCATGGTTTTGCCCAATTGCTAACAAAAATCCTGCTGCGATCAACTTGGAATTACCCCCATTGTGCATGCAGTTCCACATTCAGTCACCAGAGAGCAGCTTTGAGCCAAATAACGTTTCTTGAGTTTTACTAGGATGGCAAAGCTAAGCTGCTGCTACACTAGGGGAAATAATATACTTTGCATAGTCATGCATCATGCAGCAAAGCCCAAAATGCCAAAATGAAAATTACTACCTGGGAGAAAATACCATAACACTGAAATTAAGTCATACATGGATATTTGGAATGCATTTTTCTATAAATCCATTCTAGAGCTCTTTATCCATGTGGAAAGCATGGACATCATCTACAACTGTAAGAAATAATGACAGTGACAGCAGAGTGACAGGCATCCGGCTAGTGCCAACAATCACTCATGCCAGCTAGAATGACATTGACTCTTGGGCCCTCATTCCGAGTCGTTCGCTCTGTAATTTTCTTCGCATCGCAGCGTTTTTCTGCTTAGTACGCATGCGCAATGTTCGCACTGCGACTGCGCCAAGTAATTTTGCTATGAAGATAGTTTTTTTACTTACGGCTTTTTCTTCGCTCCGGCGATCGTAGTGTGATTGACAGGAAATGGGTGTTACTGGGCGGAAACACGGCGTTTTATGGGCGTGTGGATAAAAACGCTACCGTTTCCGGAAAAAACGCGGGAGTGGCTGGAGAAACGGAGGAGTGTCTGGGCGAACGCTGGGTGTGTTTATGACGTCAAACCAGGAACGACAAGCAGTGAACTGATCGCAGAGGCCGAGTAAGTCTGAAGCTACTCTGAAACTGCTAAGTAGTTTGTAATCGCAATATTGCGAATACATCGTTCGCAATTTTAAGAAGCTAAGATTCACTCCCAGTAGGCGGCGGCTTAGCGTGTGTAACTCTGCTAAAATCGCCTTGCGAGCGAACAACTCGGAATGAGGGCCTTGGAGAGATCTAGTTGAGATGAGTAATTGGCGCAATGTTAGCTGACAGAATACTGCATCAAGCTTTCCACAATCACCCCTATCAGGGGCTGCACTGTGTGACCCCAGCCTATAGTAGGTTTAAAAATACTTTCCCTTCTATATTCGGATAAACTTACCATTCGTGCAGTGTGTAATTTACAGCCAGAACCCTGTAAAAGTTGTATATGTGTCCTGGGCTCCAGGTGCAATTTAAAGTTTCCATATCTTGTGTTATACAGGAAAAGTTTTTGGGTTCATCTGGTGGTTCTGTAATAAACATATCAACAAACAATCAGGAGGTATGAACGTAGATTTACCGTTAACTCAGATTTTGCAGGCCGATTCGTTCACAGTTGTACAGTATGTGTAGCACCCAGGGTCGGACTGGCCCACAGGGGTACCAGGGAAACCACCGGCAGGCCCCACTGCCTGAGGGCCCACTCCTTCCTCTAGGGATCAGGTTCCAGACTGTGCACTTGTATTACACATGGTAGATATGTTGCAGTACATTGCACAAGACTATTGTGCATTTCAAGCCTCTGTGGAGGCTGGCCACACCCCCTATGTAGGCTGACCACACCCCTAAGTATGGGCCCCTATAACTGCATTCCCCAGGTGGGCCCTTCATACCCCAGTCCGACACTGGTTGCACCCGTCACCCTACAAATCCCCACATTGCCTGACAACCACTAATATGACTATGACCATGTTTGAATGATTAAATAAAATAATCCAATAGGATGGATACTTCTTATAACAATGCTGCAGTGGAAATACATTTAACAACTGAATGTGACATTTTACCACAATCCCGCCTTCTATATGAAATGCTATTTTTGAGGTATATTTGTGTTTTTTTATTACAATAATTTAGATAACAAAGAAAACAGCCTTAATTGCAGGCATTGCAAGTCTTTGAAATGCTTTATGGCTATGATAATGTCTAAACCAGTGGTTCCCAAACTGAAGGCACCCTAACGGTCCAGGTTTTCAGTTTGTCAGTGTTTAAGCACAGATGGGTTAAACCAAAGATATAGGTATTAATTAAATCATATGTGTTCAGGCACACATATCCTTAAAACCTGGACTGTTAGGTTGCCTTGAGTTTCGGAACCACTACTTTATACATTATCAGAGCCATAATGCATCACAAAGACTCATGATGCCTGGATTTGAGGCTAGCCTTGTTCGGGAATATATTTTGGAATTATCACCTAGTGATACTGTTGGTGCACTTTCCTGTACTTAATTTAGGTGTCTGATAAGTTGCTGTTGGTGGGTGCATTGCACAGCCAATAAGGAGATATTATAATAAAGCACATATTACATAATTAAATGAAGGTAGAACTTACTGCTGACAATAAGTACAGTTCCATGGTTTTTCCCAGCCACGCGGCAAATAACATTGGCCCCATCTGACCTGGTTATAGTCACATTTTGCACTGTTATTGCATAGCTGTCTGTTTCCAGGCTGAGAGATGTGCTGTTGTATATTGGCCCTCCATAACGCATATACTCCACTCTCTGATTGTGTCCAGGAAAGCAGCAGAAAGTGACATTGGACCCCACAGGAACTATTTTCTCATGGGGGTAAATGACTGTTCTGTCCCCATTACTGTGTCCTGTGAGAAAATTATATAGTCAGATGACAAGAATGGAGACTAGTAAAATAAAACAAGAACACAATAGCACAAAATAACCGCCGTTCAATTGCTGTCTGTTATCATAACAATTACCGTTCATTTCTAAGCTGGCAGTATGCAAAGAGAGGTCCGTTGTTACTGGGATGGCAAATACCTACCAATTCTCCCAGTATAGGCGGCAGTCTATTCTACACTGAAATGCCAAAGATTGCCCTCTTTATAGGCCAGCCTGAGTACTGGTAGAGTTAAGGGGCCTGATTGTGAGATGTACGGCTCTCTGTGCATGAACACAAGAGGCGAGGTTTTGCACACAGCGCATGCGCAGATACGAATCTATGCATCTTTGGGTATGTCTGTCGGACGCAACTAGGGGGTCATTACGACCCGTTCGCACGCTGCTGTTTTTCGCAGCGGTGCAAATGGGTCGATTCTGTGCATGCGCAGTGGCCGCATTGCGCAGGCGCGTCATTGTTGTCGCCGGGCAGCGATGCCGCCAGCGAAGAAAGCGGTCGCTGCGGCGACCGCAAGAAGATTGACAGGAGGAAGGCATTCCGGGGCGTCAACTCACCTTATTCTGGGCGTGAAGATCTGAACGCAGGCGTGTTGAGGCGTTTGGAGGGTAGATAGTTAAAAGAAAAGAGTGGTATCTATCTATGTACAGGGCGCAAGAATTAATGATTAAATAGAATACATCCCTTTTGTTATTGAGGAAATGATGTGTCCTTCGTATTGGCAGCTCAGATTTCTCTGATTAGTTTTTCCTCCTCTCGTGGAACCATGTGGTGTCCCCGATGTGCATGAAAAACAAAATTGAAGGAAAAATGTGTAGGACAATTTTTTTTTTTTTTTTTACACCAATTTGATTATTTCCACAGCTCAGGACAAAAAGGGCGTACCCCACTCACACAGAAGCAAGTGAGTGGAAACCCATAAAGGTATCTTTCAATTACAATCTTCACAATATATTAGCCTGGATCTTGGAAGCGTACCAAACTCACAGTGGTGAAATGATGATGAGTCACATAAAGGTATCTTTTTTTTAAAGAATTTGAGGTCTGTCAGATGCGTACCCCAACTTACACAATATGTAGCTGGAACATATATATAAAGGTATCTTTCATAAGCAAATTTCCTTCTATCAACAAAAGGATGCGTACCACAACTCACTGGATATATGGGTATTCGACTCCTATCAAGGTATCTTTTATCCACGATCACGTAGGTTTATTCAATACAGGATACACGATAAAAACCAGGAGAAAAAGGAAAGAATTCCTCTTTGTTTGATTAAAACAGAGGATTTATTTTCCAAATACATCCAAAACAAAAGCAAAAAAAATAAATCGTATTTTTCTTCATAAAAATATGATGAACAGCAGGATTAAAAATCTTATGATAAAAATTGATCCAATTCTGGTCATCCAAAATTACTCACAGTACCAATTGTTCAACGCGTTTCGGTCTTTAGCAGGACCTTTATCAAGAACTGTCTGTACTGTGGGGAGTCCAGATATTTATAGTACAGATATCCAATCAGTGAGCAACAGGAAATCCCATCATTAATTGGTTACATAATCTCATTTCTTTCAAATGCAATCAAATTAATTAAACATTAAAAATATAGTATACCTACATAACATTAAACTCAATTAAAAGTGTATCCTGTAGAATATACAGCTCTAAAATCAATATTTTGATCGAAAATACATGACCGCTGGGAGTTATGGGAAATGTAGTTGGTGGAACTGGGCTCTAATGCCCATATAAGGAGTTCCGCCTGAAATTGAACAGATAAACAGATATATGGAGATCCCAAATATCTTGGCGAATTTAAATGGTGGATAGCTGGACAGGGCACCTTTATGTGTCCAGACTGCACAATGTGAAAAATAAACAGAATAAACATTCAAGTCCGTAATTTCGTCCATATTTGTATAACATCGCCAAGACTTCTGGGGGATGTAGTTCTATTACATAGTTCCAATGTCCTAATAAGGAGATCCGCCGGAAGTCGAGTACCGATCACTGGTCCGTATGCTCAGGCATACCTACAGCCACCCCCTTTAAGCCAAGATCAATATTTTATCCCAAACACATCCAAGGCCCTTTCATTGAAAGTTTTGGTGCGATGGTCCTTGGAGACTTGGAAAAACTCCAGACCAAACCAAAGAAACCCCAAAACTTCACCTTTAAAGAAAGAAGGGCACTACAAGATTTGAAGAAACTTAAAGAAATAGTTATCAAACCCTCTGATAAAGGGGGGGGGGGGGGGGGGGTGGTTCTGATGGATTTGGCGGACTATGAGAAAGAAGTCCTACGGCAATTAAACGATATAGAGACGTACAAAAAACTTAGGTATGACCCTTCCAATACCATTCTATCCAAATTAAAGAATTATGTAGATAAATATGAAAAATTGGGTACTATTAGCTCTAAAGAAGCAAAATTTATCTTAATTGATGAACCGACGGTGCCAGTCATATATATACTGCCCAAAGTACACAAAAGCACCACAAATCCCCCAGGACGACCCATAATATCGGGCGTACAGTCTTTATCCTCAAATCTATCTAGATTTATTGATCATCTTCTACAGCCTATGGTAATTCAAAATAAATCCCACCTAAGGGACACCAAAGATTTTCTCAAAATCCTGGAATCCATAAAGTGGGAAGAGGGGGATGTCTTGGTGACCGCAGATGTGGGTTCCCTCTACACCATCATCAATCATGATGATGGTGTGGAGGCGATTTCCCATTTCCTTGAGGGGTCAGATTATACTGGGGACCTCAGGGAGATGATCAGGTTCATTCTTAACAATAATTTCTTTCTGTTCCAAGACCAGTTTTTTATTCAAAAGACTGGGACGGCTATGGGCACCAGATTCGCTCCTAGTTACGCCAATCTATTTCTAGGATTGTGGGAACTTAACACCATATGGTCTAACAATCCATATGGAGCGAATCTGGTGTCCTACGTCCGCTACATAGACGACATATTCTTCCTTTGGAGGGGAGAGACCGCTATGCTTGATACTTTCTGTACTCTGCTAAATACAAATGACAAGAATATTGTTCTGACATTTGAAAAGAGTACAGAGACTATACATTTCTTGGATATAACCATTTATGTGAAGGAGGATCAGCTGCATACCAAAACCTATTCAAAACCCACCGACTCAGGATCATATATATCAGCAAAAAGCTGTCATCACCACAACTGGTTGGATTCAATTCCAATGAGCCAATTAAAAAGGATAAAAAGGAACTGCACGGAACTTGAGGTTTTTGAGTCCCAGGCAAAAGAAATGAGTGAAAAATTCACTGCATGTGGATATAAAAAGAATACGGTTGAGAGGGCTTTAATGGAGGCTAAAACCATCGACCGCAAAGATCTGCTGGATATGAGATCCAGAAATAATAAGGATAAGAACCATGCGTATGAATGGGCATTCATCACGGAATTTAACCAACAACATAGGGAAATAGAAAACATCTTGAAAAAGCATTGGGACCTGTTGAAGAAGGATCCAGTCATTGGACCTCTAGTTCCTTCAAAACCCATTCATATCTATCGGAAAGCCCCAAACCTCAAAAAGAAGCTAGTCTCTAGTATGTTGCCCTCCATTAAAAATACACCTAGGATAACCTCGAAAGGTTTCTATAGATGCGGAAACTGCATTGGATGCAGATCCATTAAAAGTGAAGGCAAAAACAAAATAGAGAACGTTGAAATAAATGGAAAGAATCATGTTATCAATGACTTTATAACATGTGACAGCAAAAATGTAGTTTACGCCATTAAGTGCAGTTGCAACCTATTTTATATAGGACGCACAAGTAGGCCATTAAAAGTCCGCCTTGGAGAGCATGTTAGAAATATTAAAAAGGGATTACCCACCCACTCACTTTCTGCCCATTTTCAGTCTAAACATAACTGTAATATTACCAATGTGACGGGATTCTATGGGATTAAACAAATCCAAGAAAATAAACGTAATAAAGATCTGGCCTCAAAGCTTGCAAAATCTGAGATGCAATACATTTTCACTTATGGAACTTTGATTCCCCATGGTTTAAACTGTGATTTCGAACTTAAATGGTTCCTATAAAAAAAATGCTATTTCTCTTGTAAAATAATGATGTCATTGTGGAAACAACATTTATTTGTCAATATGAATGATGTTATTTATTTATTTACATTGCTCTAATTTTGTTATAATATACTCATCTGTTCATTATGAACAGTAACATCTGTTTATTTTGTTTAATTACAAGTCGGGCATCTATGAATGAAAAACTCCGGTGTCAGGGAGATCCAACTACACAGAAGTCCGCAATTAAACTACATATCCCATGATTCCTCCGAAAGAGAGGACACTTGCGCGACGTCATTTCCGGCAGTACATCAATGCGGAACTGAGCATACGGACCAGTGATCGGTACTCGACTTCCGGCGGATCTCCTTATTAGGACATTGGAACTATGTAATAGAACTACATCCCCCAGAAGTCTTGGCGATGTTATACAAATATGGACGAAATTACGGACTTGAATGTTTATTCTGTTTATTTTTCACATTGTGCAGTCTGGACACATAAAGGTGCCCTGTCCAGCTATCCACCATTTAAATTCGCCAAGATATTTGGGATCTCCATATATCTGTTTATCTGTTCAATTTCAGGCGGAACTCCTTATATGGGCATTAGAGCCCAGTTCCACCAACTACATTTCCCATAACTCCCAGCGGTCATGTATTTTCGATCAAAATATTGATTTTAGAGCTGTATATTCTACAGGATACACTTTTAATTGAGTTTAATGTTATGTAGGTATACTATATTTTTAATGTTTAATTAATTTGATTGCATTTGAAAGAAATGAGATTATGTAACCAATTAATGATGGGATTTCCTGTTGCTCACTGATTGGATATCTGTACTATAAATATCTGGACTCCCCACAGTACAGACAGTTCTTGATAAAGGTCCTGCTAAAGACCGAAACGCGTTGAACAATTGGTACTGTGAGTAATTTTGGATGACCAGAATTGGATCAATTTTTATCATAAGATTTTTAATCCTGCTGTTCATCATATTTTTATGAAGAAAAATACGATTTATTTTTTTTGCTTTTGTTTTGGATGTATTTGGAAAATAAATCCTCTGTTTTAATCAAACAAAGAGGAATTCTTTCCTTTTTCTCCTGGTTTTTATCGTGTATCCTGTATTGAATAAACCTACGTGATCGTGGATAAAAGATACCTTGATAGGAGTCGAATACCCATATATCCAGTGAGTTGTGGTACGCATCCTTTTGTTGATAGAAGGAAATTTGCTTATGAAAGATACCTTTATATATATGTTCCAGCTACATATTGTGTAAGTTGGGGTACGCATCTGACAGACCTCAAATTCTTTAAAAAAAAGATACCTTTATGTGACTCATCATCATTTCACCACTGTGAGTTTGGTACGCTTCCAAGATCCAGGCTAATATATTGTGAAGATTGTAATTGAAAGATACCTTTATGGGTTTCCACTCACTTGCTTCTGTGTGAGTGGGGTACGCCCTTTTTGTCCTGAGCTGTGGAAATAATCAAATTGGTGTAAAAAAAAAATAAAATAAAAAAATTGTCCTACACATTTTTCCTTCAATTTTGTTTTTCATGCACATCGGGGACACCACATGGTTCCACGAGAGGAGGAAAAACTAATCAGAGAAATCTGAGCTGCCAATACGAAGGACACATCATTTCCTCAATAACAAAAGGGATGTATTCTATTTAATCATTAATTCTTGCGCCCTGTACATAGATAGATACCACTCTTTTCTTTTAACTGTATACTATTTTTGTAAAATTGGTGATTTTTACTTTGGTATTTTCAGTGGACGGGCTGCATTGCGCCACACGGGCTAACGGTTCAGAAAAAATCTTTTCTTCTGTTTGGAGGGTAGATGTCTGTAGTCAATTCCGGGACCTGCAATGCTGGATTCATTGCATAGAGTAATACCCTTTTCCACTTGCTCAAAAAACACGGGTAAATGCACGGGGGCGCGCATTTACCCGTGTTTTTTGCAAGTGGAAAAGGGTCCCCCCGCACAAACCCGGATCAAGTGACCCGTGAATCCTACCCGGCTATCGACCTGGGTAGGACACGGGAATGATCCGGGTAGTGTTGTTTACACTGTATGGAAGGGTGGCGCTGGCCCCTGCCGCGTCACTAGCAGCGTCGCCAACCCGGTAATATGCCAGGTTGGTGACTGCTGATGGGAAAGGGGCTGAGCATGGGTCGCAGCTGGGCAGCTCCCGTGTCAGGCTCCCGGATGCGACCCGTGCCCGTAGGTGGAAAAGGGGTATCAGTAAGTCTTACCCTGGTCTTGTTTTACACAAAACTTTTTTTGCATAGCAGGGATGCACAAGCGATCGCAGCCCTGCTATGCTATAATACACTCCCCCATAGGCGGCGTCTAGTTGATCGCACGGGTAGCAAAAAGTTGCTACGTGCAATCAACTCGGAATGACCCTCCTAGTCCGGCTCTGTCTCCATGAAAAAGGGTGTTTTGGGATGGGACCTGGGCGGTGACAGTGCAATCGAACATAACCGTCCTGACTGGTGGGAGTTTCATGGGCATGTCATAGGCGTGTACTGAAAGCTCTGTGTGACGTGGAATGGTGCGTACAGGGAAGGGACGCCAGTTTCTGGGGTATATCTTGCACTTAGCGTAGAGCTGGTGCAAGTGCCTATAGTAATGATGAGAGCCGCGGCAGCCGGCATCACGTCAACGGATGGCACTACTTTGCACTTGCAGATGCATAAACGCCTGCATCAGTTGAATGGGTTCTGACGGGTCAATTACGACTTTTATATATATTTTGCCAGATTGTGATCATGTTATATTGTGACTATAATCGCACTGGCTTAAAAAATGACCTCTTATATCACTCTGTGACTAATAAAACGGCCACCCACCACAGTGATTCGCAGGATACCTTGATAGCCATAATTATTGCAGCCACTATCATATTGGCCGTGACAGCCTACATTTTCAATGAAAACTTTTTTTCAAATAATATCCCTTTTTCACACACTGTCTTACACACTTGGTGTATATATGCACGTATTGTATACTACTGTACTGGTTAAATGGGATGTGATGGTTATTACTTGATCTTAATGTATACCAATAAAAATTAAGTTTTATAACAATTTTATTTAAAACATTTCAGTAAGAGTGCCTCAACATTAGTCTTCTTTTCTCTCCTTCACTTTGTGGTAGATCACTATTCCGTGAGCGGCGACCATATGGATGCAGTTGTGAGGCCTAATTCAGAATGATCATTTGCATGGGTGGGTGTGAGCGTCGTTACTAATAATGACTATTCCAGGTGGGAAAACAGCGGGCGGCATTCCACATGAAGATTGACGGATATTCCGCACAGATGGATTGATACTCGCGTTAGTACTGTATATGGTAGCAAGCAGGCTGCCGTGGCTGTTTGGACAAGCTGCTGCAGATGCTCCCATCTCAACATCTGGCCTCGAACGTCCAATAACCAGGTCTAGGATGCAACTGGAAATTCCAGAGGAATGCTCAGACCTTATAAAATGTGCCTAAAAATCAACTCTCACCATGATGAGTCTTCCATGGGCTCCACATACTCCAAGGTCTCCCTAGAAGTGCACTCCGAATGCGCACAGAGTGAGAGTCACATTCTAATGGCAGCTGAGAGTCCCACGTCCATCTGTAGGGTTCCCCAGATCCGGACAGAGTCGTGGTATAAGTTTCCTGGAGAATAGAAATGTAAGAGAACTGAGATGAGACATCACATCATGGGGCAGATGTATTAACCTAGAGAAGGCATAAGGAAGTGATAAAGCAGTGATAAATGCAAGGTGATAAACGTACCATCCAATCAGCTTCAATATGCAAATTGACAGTTAGGAGCTGACTGGCTGATGCGTTTATCACCTTGCACTTATCACTGGTTTATCACTTCCTTATGCCTTCTCCAGGTTAGTACATCTGCCCCATTATGGGTTTGAAAAATGACAGTTAGGAGCTGACTGGCTGATGCGTTTATCACCTTGCACTTATCACTGGTTTATCACTTCCTTATGCCTTCTACAGGTTAATACATCTGCCCCATTATGGGTTTGAAAAATGACAGTTAGGAGCTGACTGGCTGATGCGTTTATCACCTTGCACTTATCACTGGTTTATCACTTCCTTATGCCTTCTACAGGTTAATACATCTGCTCCAATGAGCGGTCTGCCTGTGGACGTGATTTCTGTCCCTCGAGTCACAGACTTTGGGTAGGTATAAAAATCGTGCCCTGTTTGCGTCTTCACTATGATGTAGCAGACCTGCTGGAGCCATTCTATTTTTATTATTTTATCATTTTTATTAATGCTAGTCTTATTTTGCATCCTTCAATATGTGATTATTGAAAACAATTTTACTATTGGACTTGAGACATTTCATTTGTGTTATGTTGTATACTACATTCTTTCTTCCTTTCCTATTGTTTCTAAACCCCATTTTAAACAAAAGCTACATTTAAGAACAAAAAAGGAAAATGTTGCTATTGTCAGAATGTAATTGCTCTCAGATCAAATCTGTACTGACACCAAGGAGAATTTTTTTAATAAGGACCCCCCTAGCTCCTAGCCTAAGCGGCTGACACATGCACCCAATTGTACTGGGGCTCGTGGCGTGATTCCGAGAGGTACGTTACGTAAACCAGATGATTTACATACATCTCCAATGTTTGCGGGTCTGTGCATGCGCAGTATCCGTTCTGCACATGAGCAAAACAAATCTTGCACATACTTGCCTACCCTCCTGGAACGGCCGGGAGGCTCCTGAAAATCGGGTGCCACTCCCAAAGGTGGGTAAGTCTCCCGCAGCGGCGCAGCCCCCCTTGGCCACCCACTTAAAGAGCACAAGTGGGCAGTCCTTAAGTGCCCGATGATGTGATTTGTATTGAATCGCTTCATCGTAGCCCCGCCCCCTGCTATACATTGCCTGTAATATCGGCATTGTACAGCAGGGGCCGCATCATGCCCACCTGCCCTGCCTCCTGCTATGCCAAGCCGGCTGCTTTCTCCCAAAGGGGGCAGCGGGAATGCCGGCAACCATGATCCTGCGTGATCACTCGCAGTTCCCCCCTTAGCAACAGGGTGTCTGACATGCTGCTGCGTTTGGGGGGTGAAGCAGGGTAGCGACAGTGGGACCGTTTTGTAGGAGTGCTGAGGCCAGGCTCTGAGTGTTTGGATGCAGAATTCCCTGCCCCGGAGGAGGATTTTCAGTGGCCAGTGTGAATAAGCTGAGGCTTACTTAGATGGCTGGGGGCTGTGACCATTGTGACTGATGGCAGTGGTGGTGATCTGATGCTGCCTCCAAAGACGCAGCAGAGATCAGATAAATGCAAGGTCTTGATTGATCAACATTGGTCCCCCTGCTCAATCCTGTTCCTCCTTGGTTTTTGAATGGGGCTGTAAGAGGATCAAAGTAGGAGCCATGGGTAATATGGCTAAATAGAGCCGTCTTGGGGCCTAATTCAGACCTGATCCCTGCTGTGCGTTCTCGCACAGCAGCCGATCAGGTCTGAACTGCGCATGCACCGGCACCACAGTGCGCCGGCGCATGCCAGACAGCCGATGACCATCTCAGCCCTGCGATCACCTCTGCCTGATTGACAGGCAGAGGCGGCCACTGGGCGGGCCGGCGGCGTTGGGACGCCGTTTTAGGGATGCGGTCCGGGCAACGCAGGCATGCCCGGACCATGCGGGGGGCGGGCCGTGGTGGCTGCGTGACGTCACATGCAGCC
This sequence comes from Pseudophryne corroboree, assembly GCF_028390025.1. Lineage (NCBI taxonomy): Eukaryota > Metazoa > Chordata > Amphibia > Anura > Myobatrachidae > Pseudophryne > Pseudophryne corroboree. The sequence goes on along the minus strand of NC_086444.1, from coordinate 87,146,933 downwards.
GCTGTGACCTGGAGAGTGATGGGTAGCTCCCTGCCGGCGTGCAGGAGCTGTGCAGGTAGGGAGCTGCTCGTCAAGGACAAAAGCATTGCCGCTGTGCGATGCTTTTGTACTTCTGCGGCGGGGGGTAGGGCCAGACATGTGGGGCGGACTAGCCCTGTGCTGGGCGTCCCCCCCCGCATGTCTGAGTAACTGATCGTAGCCGTGCAAAATTTTGCACGGCTACAATGAGGTCTGAATTAGACCGTCTGTAGGTTACAATGAGGGAAGGGGCATTTTAGTAAAATCTAGGTCATAGCGCAGATTTAAAAAAATCAATGCTTGGAAGGGAACCTCACCCTTAGAGAATTCAAGGAATGCAACACAAATAAACAAATGAATACATAATTATATATTCCTGTTGCCCTTTCATACGACTGCATATCTGCTGTGCAGATACAATCCAATGCACAGATCTTGGCCTATCCTTTGTTGTATCCAAGGGGGGGGGGGAAGAAAAAAAAAGAAATATAACCAACTTAACAACAGAATTCCCTGAAGGTGGAGTTCTCTATTATGAATAATTACTATGACATCCTCATGTTAGAGCCTTTGGGGTGATGCAGAAGTAATTATTATGTACTTAGTACCTACATTTTGCTTTCATTTATTAATCATTGTTTACAAAACATATGAATATTTAAGTTTAAATAAAAGAAAATGCATTTAGAATAGGATGTTTTGAATGCAAAGTAATACACTGAAATACTACTTACATTCAGGATAATATTTAGTTTTTTAGAACGGGCTACTTGAATTTGAAACTGTATCTCCACATCAGGCGCATGTGATTTTTCATAGAGATTCCATTCTACAAACAAACGCTGCTGAGAGGAATCATGGCGAAGCTTAAGTTCCCGCAGTTCAGGTTCTAGAACATGAAGACATCAGGTGAGAAACATAAAACCATAAAACATTATAATGGATTTTTAACAAACCTTCAAAGGAGGATTAGTGGAAGCACTGACCTTAGCAACCAATCAGATTCAAGCTATCATTGTATAGAATCAGTGTCGGACTGGAGCATGAAGGGCCCACCGGGGGTATGCAGTGGTAGGGGCCCATGATTAGAGGTGTGGCCAGCCTCCAAAGGGAGTGTGGCCAGCCACCACTGAGGTTTGGCTATCCATTATAGAGTACCTGGTCTGGACTCCTTGATAATTTATATAGTAATTAATGCTAGTGCATGTATGATAATGTGTCAGATTAATGACAGCAATGCACTGTAGAGAATACATCATAGTCCTGTGCAGTATAAGGTACAGTAACATGTATAATATATAATTCAAGTGCACAGTCTAGAACCTGATCCCTAGAGGAGGAGAACCCCCAAGGCAGTGGGGCCTACCGGTGGTTTCCCCTGTACCGCTGTGGGCCAGTCCAAGCCTGTATAGAATGTACATGACAAAAGATAGCTAGATTCTAAATGACTGCTATGCGCAACAGCTAAACTGATCTGATAACTCTCCATCTACAGTATATGCAAAATATATTAATCAATAAATCCTAATTATTGTTATATACTACTATGTCAAATAGTATATCATATACTATCTTTACATGCTGTCAAGGGAAAAGATCTCTCTGCTGCCCTCTAATGGCCAAAGCAGCAATGGCTGTGGAGGGGGTTGAGGTGTGTACAGTAAAATGGTTATAATAAATGGATAGTTAGAGATACTTATATTGCACCTATAGTTTTACTGTACCTTGGCAATGCCACACTCCAGGTTGAAGAGTCAGGAAAAGGGCAATGACTACACCATGAAGTTCTGGATAACAGTCCATTGATTTATTGTAAGCACATTTATCTAGAATAAAACAGAAAATTAACAAAGGATGAATAGAGGATAAGTAATGGAATCCCATTCAGCCAGAGGTGTAGCGTGTAGCCATGGCACCCGGAGCAAGCTCATGTCATGTGCCCCCCTCCCCCCCCCCATATATACTCAAACACATACCCATGTACACATTGCGGCAGGTAGCCCCATATACAGTACACATTGCGCCAGGTAGCCCCATATACACATTGCGGCAGGTAGCCCCATATACACATTGCGCCAGGTAACCCCATATACACATTGCAGCTCCCGGGATCCACCAGCGTCCTCTGACGGTTTTGTCACCTGGAGCTTGTGCTCCGCCAGGACGGTCCTCCCTACGCCCCTTAGCAGAATTTGCAATCCTTTGGAACGCATGCTGGGGGCCGCCCAGCATGCTGACCGGCGCCTCCCCCAGTCCAACAAGCAGAAATTGCAAACACATTGCAATATCTGCTTGTTAGTATAAACTGAGGAAGCCTCCTGCCGGCGCAGCTTAGATCCACCCGCAGGAGACCCACCGCCACAGAACCTGCTGACCCTGAAAAGTGTGTGGCCTATGTAAAAAGAGGCGTGGCTTTGCGGGAGTGCCACGATCCAAGCCATACCCCCATTTTCGTCACTGAGGGGGCCTGGCCAGCGCTCTGTGAGCTGCTGGCATGCCCCCTCTCCCCCTGTCTGCAGTGAATAGATAGATGTGTGCATGCGCACAGTATCTATTCTCCGCTGTTCTGGTAAGCAGGAGCAGCGAGTGCAGGAGCCTCCCAACTGCCCCCCTCCCCTCCACTGAGGGACACTGCGACCCGTGGATGGGACAGTCCCAAAAAAACCAGGACTGTCTTGCGAAAATTGGGACAGTTGGGAGTTATGCCTTGTTTAAAAGAAGATTAATATTTTCATTTAAATAAATTATCTCTTAAAGCAAATAAAAGCCAAAACACAAAACTAAAAACGTCATAATTTCATTGTCGACCCTAATACTAACGCCTCTAATCTGGATATTAGCCAAAGTCTTCAGCCACCACCTAACATAGATCAGAGCAGTCCAAAGCATTATTCAAGCATTTTAAGTGATAAAAATAAATGAAAAAATTCAAAAATAATAATAAAAAAGCATTATTGCATGCACATACATCATATATGCATGGGTTGCAGTCAATATATTTTACCAACGGATGCCAACCCGACACCCACCCGGGTCCACGCCACCAACTGAGTGGGAATAGAACCTGTGGCAACTGAAGTGAGCAACCGGGACTGATGTGCGCCAAGCCCGCGAGGGAACTTCCTGCTGGGATGCCACTGCTACTGTATCGTGAGAGCCGGCATCCCATGCGCCGGGATAGTATATATACAGTATCCCATATGCACAGATCAGGTTGAAAATACTATAATACTCTATTTACAAAGACCACAAGGCAGCAACACTATTAAATACACTAAACCAGTGATGGCTAACCTTGACACTCCAGCTGTTGTTGAACTACACATCCCAGCATGCCCTGCTACAGTTTTGCTATTTGGCCTTGCTAAAACTGATGCAGGGCATGCTGGGATGTGTAGTTCAACAACAGCTGCAGCTGCAATGTCAAGGTTAGCCATCACTGCACTAAACCACAGTTTCCCAAACCGTCATTACAGCCCAAGTTTTCAGGATATCCCTGAATGAGTGCAGATGGCTACAACAAATAGACTGAGGTACTAATTAAGTCACCTGTGCTCAAGCATGGATATCCTTAAAACCTGGACTGTAATGGTGGAGTTGGGAACCTCTGCACTAAACTGAACACCAACACAAATGGAAGGGATTGTAAAAGAAAGGGGGAAAAAGAAATAAATGATAAGAAAAGCTGGCCCATCGTTTGGCCCATATACTGTACATGCAATAAAAAAATAATTGTTAATAACAGCAAAATGAAGTTAACAATTCACCAATAAAACATTTTATAGAGATACACAGAAATATATTACACAGTTGCTGGGGATAAGACCTTGCTGAACTTTGACAAAGATAAATGATTGGATGTTTGGCAGTGTGAGGATGAAGCTAAAGTTTCACACGTTGCCCTACACCTGGATTGTGTCACGGGGTACAGCTGTCATCTGGTGCTGCCTGGGAATTCCCTCTTTGATTTATCTTTTAAATGTTGAAGTGTTTGGCACTTTTCCAATTTTTTCAAGATACAGGGGGTTATTCAAAAATGTTAGCAGACCAAAAATAAGTTAGCAATTGGGCAAAATCATGGGCCTAATTCAGGAGCCGTTTCAGACCTGATTGGTAGGCTGCGTTTTCTCACAGCCTGCGATCAGATCTGAATGGTCATGCACCGCAATGCGCACGCACGGCAGACTGCAGCAACGGGGATGCCGGTCAGCAACGGGTTGGTGTAAAATTTCCAAACGCACGGGCGATCGCAAGGAGATTGACAGGAAGAAGGCGTTTGTGGGTGGCAGCTGACCGTTTTCTAGAAGTGTATGGAAAAACGCAGGCGTGTCCAAGCATCTGCAGGGAGGGTTCCTGACGTCAATTCCGGTCCCGGACAGGCTGATGTGATCGCATTGTAGGAGTAAGTCCTGGGCTGCGCAGAGACTGCACAAAATCAGTTTGTACAGCTCTGCTACACATGCGTTCGCACACTTGCACGGCTATTATTATTATTATTATCCTTTATTTATATGGCGCCACAAGGGTTCGGCAGCGCCCAATTACAGAGTACATAAACAAATAATCAAACAGGAAAACAGAAACTTACAGTTGACGACAATATAGGACAAGTACAGGGTAAATAAACATAGTTACATCAGCAGATGACACTGGAATAAGTATCAGGTGGCAGAAGACTGCTGGATGTGGTACAGTTGAAGATTATTAAAGTAAGAAAAGGGTAAGCACATGAGGGAAGAGGGCCCTGCTTGTGATAGCTTACATTCTAAAGGAGAGGGGTAGACAGACAGGGGTGACACAGATGGGGTACATAGAGAGCGTAGAACAGAGGATTAGGATGAGATTTGGCTGGGTTTGGTGAAGAAGTGGGTCTTGAGAGCCCGTTTGAAGTTTTGTAGAGAGCTGGAGAGTCTGAGGGAGAGAGGTAGGGAATTCCAGAGAAGTGGTGCAGCACGTGAAAAATCTTGGAGGTATGAGTGGGAGGAAGTAATCCATAGGCAGGAGAGTCGGCGTGCATTAGCAGAGCGAAGAGGACGGGTGGGAGTGTAAAGGGAGATAACGTCAGAGATGTAGATGGGAGAGGAGTGGGTGAGGGCTTTGTAAGCAAGTGTGAGAAGCTTGAAATGGATTCTGAAAGGGAAGGGGAGGGGAGCCAGTGAAGGTCTAGAAAGAGAGGTGAGGTGGACGTAGTGCGTTTGGTGAGGCAGATGAGCCGGGCAGCAGCATTGAGGATAGATTGGAGTGGAGAGAGGTATTTGTCAGGAATACCAGTCAGAAGGAGATTACAGTAGTCCAGTCTGGAGATGACCAGTGAGTGGATAAGAGTCTTAGTAGCATCCTGGGTCAGAAAGGGTCTGATCCTGGAAATATTTTTTAGATAAAAACGGCAGGTTTGTGAGAGGTGCTGAATGTGTGGTTTGAAGGAGAGGGAGGAGTCAAGGATTACTCCAAGACAGCGCACTTGGGGGTTAGAGGAGATAGTAGTGCCATCAATAGATGAGATTGTAGGAGGCTAAAACACACTCCCCCTGTAGGCGGCGACTATCTGATTGCAGCAGTGCAAAAATTGCTGCCCAGTGATCCAGGTCTGAATTACCCCCCTCAGATCTGATCGCAGCAGCAAATTTGTTAGCAATTGGACAAAACCATGGGGGTAATTCAGACCTGATAACTGCTGAGCGTTTATGTATAGCGGGTGATCAGCTCCAAGCTGCGCATGCGTATGTACAGCAATGCGCAGGCATGTCGTACGGGTACAAAGCGGGTCGCCGCTCAGCGATGGGTTTGTGCAACAGTTCCGTTCGAACAGGCAATTGCAAGCAGATTGACAGGTAGAAGGCGCTTGTGGGTGTCAACTGACCATTTTCAAGGAGTGTCTGGAAAAATGCAGGCGTTCCCAAGTGTTTGCAGGGCGGGTGTCTGACGTCAATTCCGATCCCGGACAGTCTGAAGTGATCGCAGCGGCTGAGTAAGTCCTGGGCTGCGCAGAGACTGCACAAAATCAGTTTGTACAGCTCTGCTACACATGCGATCACACACTTGCACAGCTCCCCTGTGGGTGACAACTATGCAAACACTGGACTGCAAAAAATCCCTAGCGAGCAATTAGGTGTGAATGACCCCCCATGTGCACTGCAGGGGGGGGGGGAGGGGCAGATATAACGGTCAGAGAGAGTTAGATTTCGGTGGGGTGTGTTCAAACTGAAATCTAACCCCCCTGCAGTGCACATGGTTTTGCCTATATGCCAACAAATTTGCTGCTGTGGTCAGATCTGAATTAGGCCCAATGTTGCACTGCGGGTGGGGGCAGATGTAACATGTGCAGAGAGAGTTAGATTTGGGTGGGTTATATTGTTTCTGTGTAGGGTAAATACTGGCTGCTTTATTTTTACACTGCAATTTAGATTTCAGTTGAACACACCCCACCCAAATCTAACTATCTCTGCACATGTTACATCTGCCCCACTTGCAGTGCAACATGGGGCCTAATGCAGACCTGGTCACTGCAATGGCAGCGATTGCAGGCTGAAGCCCTATATGGTGTAACCACGCGCAGCATCCGCACTGCGTGTGCGCACACAGTGAGATGTGAAAGCATCTCACTGGTGTAATCACCTCTGCCTGACTGCCAGGCAGATGCGGTCGTGGGGGTGTCGGAGACATCGGGAGGTCACGGTCCGAACAACGCAGGCATGTCTGGACCATTACTGGCAGCTGCATGACGTCACACGCAGCTGCTGCGACCTAAAACATGGCTAGGCTGCGTAGGCAGGGAGCTACTTGCCAGGTGTGAAAGCATCGCCGCCGTGTGATGCAGGGGGAAGGGGGGTGAGGCGGCTGTTTTAGGGCCTGGCATGCAGGGCGGACTAGCCCTGTATCAGATTGTGATCACAGATGTGCGTTTTTTCACACATCTAAGAGCAGCTCTAAATTAAGCCTATGGTTTTGCACAATTGCTAACTTTTTTGGTTTGCTAACATCTCTAAATAACCCCCACAGTTTTCCAGCCAGCATACCGGAGCTTCTACAGCACATTTCATTCTATTAGAATTCCAATATTTAGTGGAGCTGACATTGTATCAGACAACAATGGCCCTCATTCCGAGTTGTTCGCTCGCTAGCTGCTTTTAGCAGCATTGCAAACGCTGGGCCGCCACCCTCTGGGAGTGTATCTCAGTTTGGCAGAATAGCGAACAAAAGATTAGCAGAACTGTTACTAAATAATTCTTTGCAGTTTCTGAGTAGCTCCAGACCTACTCCTAGACTGCGATCACCTCAGTGCGTTCAGTTCCTGGTTTGACGTCACAAACACGCCCTGCGTTCGGCCAGACACTCCCCCGTTTCTCCAGCCACTCCTGCGTTTTTTAGCACACTCACTGAAAACGGACAGTTTCCGCCCAGAAACACCCACTTCCTGTCAATCACACTACGATCACTCGAGCGATGAAAAAACGTCGCTCGAGCTTGTGTAAATCTACAAAGTTTTGTGTTAAATTACTTAGCGCATGTGCGCTGCGTACCATGCGCATGCGCATTTTCCACCTAATCGCTGCTTTGCGAAAAACGGCAACGAGCGAACAACTCGGAATGACGACCATTGGCCCTTATTCAGCTTTAGTTGCAGTTTTGCTATTTTAGGAAAAACTGCAACTGGCTGCGATCGCATGCTGGGGGCCATCCAGCACAGGGCAAGGCCTCCCAGCATGCAAATACCCGGCAGCAGTGGCGGATTCAGCGGGGGGGGCACCAAGGCACGTGCCCCCCCTGTCGTTTAGGAGATCATTCAAATAATGCTCCCCCGGCCGCATCTACCTTGGTGGTCCAGTGGTTTGAGCGGCTGGCTGCTGCCGCGGCTGCGCTCTGACATTCACTGTCACACTGTCAGGACCTTCGCCGCGGCGGGCACCCTCACGGAGCAGTGAGAGGCACTTCCGGAAACTCAGGCGTCTGAGCGGCCACCAGTCTCTCCCGTGCCCGGAGATCACTGCTGCCGCTGCCGCCGCCATCCAACTGTAATCACTCAAGGTGAGATGACCGGGGTGCGGGTGCTGCTGCGCTGGGGAGGTGCACCGGACCAGGGGATGGCAGGGGAGGCCATGTATCTCTTCAATCTGACTGCTGCTCACTCCCCCTCAGTGTGACAGGATATATATATATATATATATATATATATACACATAAATGTGTGTATATATATATATATATATATATGTGTGTGTATATATATATATATATATATATGTGTATATATATATATATATATATATTGTAACACTGTAGGGGTGCAAGGTGCCTCTTCCTGGGGAATATGGCAGCACGCAGCAGCTGAGGAACAACACAAGTCCAGTTTCTGGTACAACTGACCCCGGACAGTTTTATTGAGCCAGAAAAATAAAACAAAACACCAAAAGAAAATACCTTGCCTGTCCGGCACTAACTAAACACAAGATATTCCTAACTGTCACTAAACAAAAACACAGAGTTCTCCCGTAAATACTGTATAGCTCACTTGTATCAGAAAGCGTGTTTCTTTCACACAGATCCTGCAGCCTTCCCAGGCAGTCTCCCCATACTAATCAGACTAGCAGCCCTATAACACTCTTACACAGCTGAAACCCTGATTAGCCCTCTGTGAGGCCAAAGACCCGAACTGGGCCCAATGTCTAGAACTCTCCTTATCTCTCTCTTAGAGCCTATACCCAGCTTTTCCAGCAAACTGAAAAGGTTCTGACAAAATCAAAAGCATTTTTCCTAGAAGTTAACACTTTCTAAAACATGTAAGACAAGAACCTGGGACAAACATACCTGCCTTCAAACACTATCCCAGTGTTCTTGTCACATATCCCCCTCCCCTGTTTCGACCTAGGGGCCGGAACACTTGTAGCCCCCAAACAGAAGATGCGAGACAATGCATCTGCGTTGGCCAACTGTGTTCCCGGTCTATGTTCGACAGTAAACTTAAAGTCCTGCAACGCTAGAAACCATCTAGTTACACGAGCATTCTTGCCTCTATTTACATACATCCATTTTAAAGGGGCATGGTCTGTCACTAGTCTGAATTGTCTACCCAAGAGGTAATATCTCAAGGTATCTAGTGCCCACTTAATGGCCAAAGCCTCCTTTTCCACAATGGCATACCTTTTTTCATGCTCATTGAGTTTCCTACTCAAATAAATGATAGGGTGTTCGTCCCCATCTCTGGTTTGGGACAGCACAGCCCCTATCCCTACCTCTGAGGCATCTGTCTGTACCACAAATTCTTTTGAAAAATCTGGTGTTATCAATACCGGTTGTGAACACAAAGCCACTTTTAACGCTTGGAACGCTTTTTCTGCATCAGGGTTCCATTTCACCATATTTGACTGCTTCCCTTTGGTAAGGTCTGACAACGGTACCGCCGTGGTCGCAAAATTAGGAATAAACCGTCTATAGTACCCAGTTATTCCCAAAAAAGCCCTTACCTGTTTTTCATTCACTGGACGAGGCCAGTTTTGAATAGCATCAATTTTATTCAATTGGGGCCTAATCAGACCTCTGCCTATGGTGAAGCCCAAGTATTTGACCTCCTCCATTGCGAGGCAGCACTTCTTTGGGTTAGCAGTTAACCCTGCCTCTCTGATTGAGTCCAGTACTGCTTGTACTTTAACCAAATGGGACCCCCAGTCTGTACTGTGAATTACTACATCATCCAAATAGGCAGCTGCATATTTTCTATGGGGCCTCAAAATGTTATCCATTGCCCGTTGAAAGGTTGCTGGAGCCCCATGCAACCCAAAGGGTAACATCTTGTACTGGTACAGCCCCTCCGGAACCGAAAAGGCTGTTTTTTCTTTTGCGCCATCAGATAAAGGTATTTGCCAGTAACCTTTGGTCAGGTCCAACGTGGTGAGAAACCTAGCTGTTCCCAGCCTTTCTATAAGCTCGTCCACACGGGGCATGGGGTATGCGTCAAACTTGGACACCTCATTTAACTTACGAAAGTCATTACAGAAGCGTATACTACCGTCGGGCTTCGGGATGAGAACTATGGGACTGGACCACTCACTGTTAGATTCCTCTATGACTCCAAGTTCTAACATGGTTTTAACTTCTTTAGAAACAGCTTCTCGCTGAGCTTCCGGAATCCTATATGGCTTTAAATGGACCCTGACCCCTGGTTCTGTGACAATGTCATGTTTTATTATGGTCGTTCGGCCAGGCAGCTCTGAAAATATTTCCCTATTTTGGATGAGAAATTCTTTAACCTGATTTTTCTGACCAGCTGATAATGTCTCTGACACCTTCACTGCGGGGAGCAACCGAGGTGAAGACACCGAAGGGCAAGGCTCCGCTGACAGAGACAACCTATCTTTCCAGGGTTTAATTAAGTTAACATGATAAATTTGTTCGGGTTTTCTCTTTCCCGGCTGGTATACTTTGTAATTAACCTCATTCACTTTTTCCCTAATCTCAAATGGACCCTGCCATTTAGCTAGGAACTTGCTTTCCACAGTGGGTACCAAAACAAGAACTCTATCTCCAGGAGCAAATTCCCGTATCTTGGCACTCCGGTTGTATACCCTCTGTTGAGCACTTTGGGCCTGTTCCATGTGCTCTCTGACAATAGGTACCACGGCTGCAATCCTATCCTGCATTTGTGTTACATGTTCAATAACGCTTCTATAAGGAGTGGGCTGTCCTTCCCACGTCTCTTTGGCAACGTCCAACAGCCCTCTGGGATGTCTACCATACAACAAATCAAATGGAGAAAACCCCGTAGAGGACTGAGGAACTTCTCTGACGGCCATTAACAAGTAGGGCAACAAACAATCCCAATTTTTCCCATCTTTATCAACCACCTTTTTTAACATACTTTTTAATGTTTTATTAAACCTTTCCACCAACCCATCAGTTTGGGGATGGTAAATGGACGTCCTGAGGTGAGTGACCTTAAATAATTTGCACAATTCTTTCATGACCTTTGACATAAATGGAGTACCTTGGTCAGTCAAAATTTCTTTTGGTATTCTCACTTTACTAAAAACCTGCACCAGCTCCCTAGCTATCGCCTTGGTTGTAATAGTGCGTAAAGGGACAGCCTCAGGATATCGAGTGGCATAGTCCATTATTACCAGGATATACTGATGGCCCCGAGCGGACTTTAACAAGGGCCCCACGAGGTCCATGGCTATTCTGTCAAACGGGACCTCTATAATAGGCATGGGAACTAGTGGGCTCCTGAAATGGGGTCTAGGGGCATGATACTGGCATTCAGGACAGGAAGAACAATATTCAGACACTTCTTTATAAACCCCTGGCCAAAAGAATCTTTGTAAAACTCTTTCAGTGGTTTTTTTTGCCCCTAAATGTCCTGCTGTAACGTGACTATGAGCTAAATCTAGTACCGTTCTCCGATAAGGCTGGGGTACTACCAGCTGTTCTACCACATCCTCACCCTTTTTGACAATGTGGTACAAGAGCTCATTACAGATGGCCATGTGGGGATACGTAACCCTGTCACCTGGTACCACAGGCTCCCCATTAACAATCTTAACATTCTCTCTAGCCTTTATCAAGGTAGGATCCTTTAACTGTTCAGATGCAAACAGATCCTTTTTTACCTCCAGGTCAGGCACGCTTTCGTTTCTAACCACTATGTCTCTGTTCCCCGCAAGAGTGTCCTCACTGGACTCCCCATCTGTCACTTCCCCAGCCAAACTGGCAAAAGGCAAAGGGTCAGAAAGTTCCGAAGACACACGTTCATCCATACAACCACCGGTATTACCAACTGGCTCTTCACTTCTCACACCTGTTGACAAACGTGATTCCCACAGTTTCCAAAAATGAGGAAAATCCCTCCCTATTATGGCCTTATGCACCAAGGTGGGGACCAGTCCTACTTTAACCATTGCTGACCCACAACAAGTTTCTATATTCACTTCAGCAGTGACATAATACTGGGTATCCCCATGTATGCAAGTTACCCCAATAGGTATTTGCTGGACCTTTGAGGGGTTCACTAACCCAGATTCCACGAGGGTAACTAAACTTCCTGAATCTAGCAAGGCCTCTACCCGGTTACCCTCTAAGAACACATCACACATTTGTTTTTCCAGCTCAGGTGAAGGTACCACAGTACAGGCTAACCTAGCAAAGAAAGACATTCTGCGACATTCAAAGGCAGCATCACATTGCATGGGTTCTTGCATGACTGGGCAATTGGCAATAACATGACCTGGCATACCACATCTAAAACATTTAACCACACGATTATCAACCCGTTTGGGCAACATAGACCATTCTAGCCCCATTGGCTTGTCTCCAGGGCCAGTGTTTACAGTCTCTCCAGCCTTGCGTTCTCTTAACCGCCCAGCAACGTTTTCCCATGGAACAGTCTTACCAGTCTTTACTGAAGGGCGCTGTCGAGGATCTATGGGTTGCTTGGTGGTCATCAGTAGTTCCTCGGCTGCCAAATACCGCTCTACCATGTCCACTAATTGGTCAGCAATACCCGGGTTTCCATGGCTCATCCACTTGCGCAGGACCATGGGCAAAGATCTCAAGTAGCAGTCCATGACGACTCTTTCAACCATCTGGGGACCAGTTAAGGTCTCTGGCTGTAGCCATTTTTTTGTTAGCTGAATAAGGTCGTGCATCTGGGAGCGCGGAGGCTTCTCCATGGCGTACACCCAGCGGTGCACCCGTTGTGCTCGTACTGACAGCGTGACTCCCAGGCGGGTCAAGATCTCAGTCTTTAGTTTATCATAGTCCCGAGCCTCAGCAGGGCTTAAATCAAAGTACGCTTTTTGGGGCTCACCTGACAAAAAAGGTGCCAGCAGACTGGCCCACTGCGCTTTCGGCCAGTTCTCACGCTCGGCCGTTCTTTCAAACGTGGTCAGGTAGGCCTCCACATCATCAGCCTCTGTCATTTTCTGCAGGAAGTGACTGGCCCGTATAGAACTAGAGCTGGTCGGAGCACTGACGGCCACATCTCCAATCCGGGCTGCAAGGCTCTGCACCACTTCTGTTAAGGCCTCTCTATCCTGACGCTGTTGCCTGTAAAGTTCGTCAACAGCTGCCTGCTGTTGTCTCCTATTTTCCTCCATTGCCACCTGCTGCTGTCTGTTGGCCTCCTGCTGTAGTCTCCAATTTTCCTCCATTGCCACCTGCTGTTGTCTCCTATTTTCCTCCATTGCCACCTGCTGCTGTCTGTTGGCCTCCTGCTGAGCCGCTGTAGCTTGCAGCAAGGCTTTAAGCAGATCCTCCATGTCGACAGATTTTTCAGGCGGCTTTGTAGCTGCTTTCACCCAGGACATATATCAAACCCTCAGGGGTGAGTCTCAGTAACTTCACACTGGGCTGTATCTGCATAAACCACCGTTTTCTGCAGGCCTCACAAAGCTGCTGCTTTCACTTATGCGCAGAACGGCATGCTCACATTCTCCACCAAGTTGTAACACTGTAGGGGTGCAAGGTGCCTCTTCCTGGGGAATATGGCAGCACGCAGCAGCTGAGGAACAACACAAGTCCAGTTTCTGGTACAACTGACCCCGGCCAGTTTTATTGAGCCAGAAAAATAAAACAAAACACCAAAAGAAAATACCTTGCCTGTCCGGCACTAACTAAACACAAGATATTCCTAACTGTCACTAAACAAAAACACAGAGTTCTCCCGTAAATACTGTATAGCTCACTTGTATCAGAAAGCGTGTTTCTTTCACACAGATTCTGCAGCCTTCCCAGGCAGTCTCCCCATACTAATCAGACTAGCAGCCCTATAACACTCTTACACAGCTGAAACCCTGATTAGCCCTCTGTGAGGCCAAAGACCCGAACTGGGCCCAATGTCTAGAACTCTCCTTATCTCTCTCTTAGAGCCTATACCCAGCTTTTCCAGCAAACTGAAAAGGTTTTGACAAAATCAAAAGCATTTTTCCTAGAAGTTAACACTTTCTAAAACATGTAAGACAAGAACCTGGGACAAACATACCTGCCTTCAAACACTATCCCAGTGTTCTTGTCACAATATATATATATATATATATATATATATGTATATATATACACACACACTTTTTTTTTTTTAGCTACAGCACCTGAATGGGGGCACATTCCCTCCTTTACTGGGTTGGGGGTATGTGCTCACTGTGCTGCTTTGGGTGCGAAAATACTTACTGGTCCACTAGTGAGGGGTATGTGCTTGCTGCACTACTTGAAGGGGGGGGGCAACGTACTGGGGATAGTAATGTGCTCGCTGCATCGGGCAGTACAGATGGTGTAGTGGTTAGCATTACTGCCTCTGAGCACTTGGGATCCATTCCCTGTGTGGAGCTTGTGTATTCTCCCCGTACTTGCGTGGGTATCCTCTGGTTTTCTCCCACAATCCAAAAATATACTGGTTAATAAATTGGCTTGTGACAAAAATGAACTCTAGTGTATAATAGTGCATGTACAAGGACAGAATAGATGGGCCAAGGGGTTCTTATCTATCCACTGCCTCTCCCTGTCACCCACTGCCTCTATGTCTCTCCCCGTATCCTCACCCTCTGCTTCTCCCCTGAGTCACTATATCCCTGTCAGCCTCTCCTGTCATCCTCTGACTCTGCAAGGCATCACCCTCTCCCCGTCACCCCCTGCTTTACCTTGGTACCCACAGCCTTTCCCTGTCACCCTCTCCCTGTCACTTACTGCCTCTCCCCGTCACCCACTGTCTTTTGCCGTCACCCTTTCCTATCATCCGCTGCCTATCCATCTCCCACTATTTCTCCCTGTCACCTCTTCTTCCACCCTCTTCCTGTCACCCACTACCTCTCTCCATCATACTCTAATTCGCCCACTGCCTCTCCGTGTATAAAGAAAAGCAGTCTGAGATTAAGGCGAGGAGCTGAGCAGTGGTGGGTGCTGGAAAAGGGGTCAGGAGGTGGAAGAGAGGACGGTTACTCAGAGTCTAGAGGCTGGGAAGGGGAGCCTGGCTGTGACTGGTGAGGGGACTGGGTGAGGACTGATGAGGAAAAGGTAGGCATGAGCTTTGGAACGGATGAGAAAGGATTAGAAGATGTGATGAAAATGAGGGCATGGCTTGTGGATAGGGCATTGCTTTTGAGGCCATGACCCTTGTTGCGGATCCACACCCACTTTTCCAAGAGCGCGTGTGCCTTTGGCGCACATAAAAGAATACCCCAACCCCCTCTTTCCCTGTAATGGTGCCCCACCTGTCATTTTGTTCTGGATCCGCCCCTGCCCGGCAGCGATGCGATCAAAATGCAATTGCGATCACATCACTGATCTGTGGATGCCCCCTGCCTCCGCAGCCTGACAGGGCAACCATTTTTTGGGTCACAGTGGCCTCCCAAAACCTGCCCCTGTTTCAAACAGCATGGTCACTGAATGCCACGTCGCCGACCCCGCAACACCACATCGCCGCCCCGCAAACGCCTGTTTGTCAGTCATACAGAAGCGTTGAAAAAACTGAGATGCATCGATAATACAAATTATGTCATAAAGTGAAGGCCAACCTCATCATATATCTGCCTTTGATTCTCCAGTTCTAGGTCAGTGTGCTTAGAAAATTTTGCAAGCCATTTGTTGACCTCCGTATCAGCCTGATAGCACCTGATAGGGAGGAAAGAACACCATGCTTTAGAGGAAGTCTCCGTTCTTCAGGCATTAATCTTGGGGAACTGCTCCCGAAATGTTGTATTCTCTTCTGTATGCTGTATGCCTCAATAAATGTACTCCTGGGGGGTAAACACTTGTTCATACGTGACCCCTTTGGACATGCAGTTGTGATACTACCCAACTAAGGTAAGTAGGTGGTTGCGGAGTGTCGGTGCTGATGTCGGTCATACCTGATACTGCAGTAACGTGGACGATGACCTCTTCCAGACTTCACTGCTGTACCCTAGGCAGAGGGATGAGGAGAACCCCAAGCCACAACCCCCAATAAGTCACCACAGGTTAGGACAGTGACTATTTGTTTATTTAACTGGACGGGACTGGTCACCAATGCAAATTAACTGGGTTAAAATGGTAGTTTTATGCATACACAGATAAACTGAATAGGCAAACACATGAAGGGGGTCATTCCGAGTTGTTCGCTCGGTAAATTTCTTCGCATCGCAGCGATTTTCCGCTTAGTGCGCATGCGCAATGTCCGCACTGCGACTGCGCCAAGTAAATTTGCTATGCAGTTAGGTATTTTACTCACGGCTTTTTCTTCGTTCTGGTGATCGTAATGTGATTGACAGGAAATGGGTGTTACTGGGCGGAAACTGGCCGTTTTATGGGTGTGTGTGTAAAAACGCTACCGTTTCCGGAAAAAACGCAGGAGTGGCCGGATAAATGGGGGAGTGTCTGGGCGAACGCTGGGTGTGTTTGTGACGTCAAACCAGGAACGACAAGCACTGAACTGATCGCAGATGCCGAGTAAGTCTGAAGCTACTCTGAAACTGCTAAGAGGTGTGTAATCGCAATATTGCGAATACGTCGTTCGCAATTTTAAGAAGCTAAGATTCACTCCCAGTAGGCGGCGGCTTAGCGTGAGTAAATCTGCTAAAATCAGCTTGCAAGCGAACAACTCGGAATGACCCCTGAAATTCCTAATTGGCACAGTAACTTTCAGATAACTCCATACAGTTATACTGTGCTTCACTGTTAAACACTTTTTTTAAATATAATTCCCTACTCTTACATGCCCCACAGTATCATGTGAATAAGCCTTAGCAATATTTCTTGTGTTCACTAGGTGGCAGTTCAAGTGTTAGTCAGTAATGGTGCATTGGGCAGCAAGAGCCCCTTTAATTATTATTATTATTATTATTATTATTAGCATTTTCTTATATAGCGCAGCATATTCCGTTGCACTTTACAATTAGAACAACAGTAATAGAACAAAACTGGGTAAAAAACAGACAGACATAGAGGTGGGAAGGCCCTGCTCGCAAACTTACAATCTATAGGGAAATAGACATTGATACACAAGGATAGATGCTATCTATTGCATAATGGTCCACAACATTAATGGGTTGTATGATGATACCCCGCAATGTTGGCCAAGTGTCAGGAGGGTGTGAGAGTAAATAAAGACAAGATATGTGATGTTATGTGTACTGAGGGGATGTAATTAGAAAGGGAAGCACTGAAGGTTATGTAGGTGGGTCTGGAATTTAATAGGCTTGTCTGAAGAGGTGAGTTTTTAGGGAATGTTTAAAGGTTTGGAGACTAGAGGCGAGTCTTATTGTGCGTGGGAGGACATTCCACAAAGTGGGTGAAGCCCGGATAAAGTCCTGTAATTTTGAGTGTGAACAAGTAATGCGTGTGGATGAGAGACGTAGATCTTGTGCAGAGCGGAGAGGTTGGGTAGGGAGATATTTTGAGATGAGTGAAGAGATGTATGTTGGTGCAGTTTGGTTAATAGCCTTGTATGTCAGTAAAAATATTTTATATTTAAAACGGTAGAATACCGGTAACCAATGGAAGGACTGACAGAGCGGATCTGTAGACGATGAATGTCTAGCGAGGACAATTAGCCTCGCAGCTGCATTCAAAATGGATTGTAGTGGTGAGATCTTATGTTTGGGAAGACCGGTCAGCAGACTATTACAATAATCAATGTGGGAGATAATGAGAGCATGGATTAGAGTTTTTGCTATGTCTTGTGTAATATATGGTCGTATTTTGGATATGTTTCTTAGATGTATGTAACATGATCTTGAAACAGATTGAATGTGGGAACAAAGGACATTTCAGAACCAAGAATTACACCTAGGCAGCGATCTTGTGGGGTAGGGATGATTGCCAAGTTCTCAACAGTGATATCAGGTTGGTAACTACCAGGGGCGGATTGGGAACAAAAAGCGGCCCTGGAAAAATTTGTACTTGTGGCCCCACATGGGCAACACCAGAGGTGTAAGGTCTAGCCATGGGCCATGGCAGCAGCACCCTTCCCCAATACTTTCCAGATAGTGGGGGTGTCCATCATCAAGGGGAAGTTAAAAGGAAATAAAATTAAATGTTATAAGCACATTATATGATACACCTTCAGAATTTAGGAAACTATATAATTCTTTGAAAGATATATTTTCTTGCTTATTACACCAACCGTATCCCAATCACTATTCACTCAATCTTATATGTCAGCCAAGCAGGCAGACAGAGCATACACTAGATCATCTGCAATCACAGGCTAAGTGGCAAAGTCATTTTCATATATACAAATTGTTGGCATCTTATTCATTATGTCTATAACTAGAACCACATGTCCTCAAACAAAACAGGCCCCGCGGGTGCGTCGGCCCACCGGGAATCTTCCTAGTAGACCCTATGGCCAATCCGCCTCTGGTAACTACTATTGGCCGGTGGAAATATAATTAATTCTGTTTTGTAAATATTAAGTTTGAGGTGGCGAGATGTCATCCAAGATGGCAGAAAGGCATTCAGTGACACGGCCCAATACAGATGGTGACAAATCTGGGGAGGATAGGTAGATTTGAGTTTCATCTGCATACAGATGGTACTGAAATCCAAAAGAGTTGATGTCACTACTGTCCATAAAATGGCCGCTGAAGCCTTAATAAACTGAAGCACTTTTTAGAGGCAAAAGAGCTATAATGTTTTTGTTGTACTGACGGTGGCAGAGTGAGCCTACAAAACCACTTAAAACAAGCAAATGTTCCTTCCTTGTGAAGTCTTTTTGTCCACTAGGCTGTATAACCCAGTTCAGTGACAGAAAGCAGGCATGGAGATAAGCTAACAAGTTGCAGTGGGTTACTATAATCACATAATTTTAGCTTCTAATTAGTTAGGTAGGAAAAAGAGAGCTATACAGTATCTGCCTGCTCCTTTTACTCCTGACAGAGATAAACACGGAGCTGCTGCTGGCACCTCGGTAACACTCCTAAGTCCCTCTGTGGCACTCTGTATTTGCATATAACTCAGTCTCTCTCCTCTGGGTGCTGAGTGGATTGGCTGATAAAGTCTATTTCTGACTGGAAACCTGTGTTTAGCTGATTGATAAGAGTAACTGAAGCTGGCTATTACATGCCCTGGTGGTTACTGACTGAAAAAGTAGCACTCTCTCTCACCTATCAGTTCTCTGGTACTTAGGGGCAGATTTATTAAGCTTGGTGAAGTGATAAAGTGGAAGGTGATAAAGGACCAGCCAATTAAATCTTAACTGCCATGTCACAGGCTGGGTTTGAAAAATGATAGGAACTGACTGGCTGGTCCTTTATCACCTTCTACTTTATCACTTCACCGTGTTTAATAAATCTGCCCCTCAGTTCTGTCACAGAGTCCTTCAGTGACTGACAGTCTGCAATGCCCCATGTCAGGTGTTTTACTAATGCTGACCGGTGGACACAGGTTACACGTTGCCCCTTCGTTTCAATTCTGTCTTATTTTCCGCAGCTCTCACTCCTCACCATCCTCCAGTGTCTGCAGGGATGCTCTGTCAAGTTGGTGCAATGATTCCTCTTTGTGGTGCTTTCATAATCGGGCTCTCTCACACCGCTACGCATGCTTGACCAACCGCCCTCTTATCAGCATACAGCTTTACTCCCTGCTGTCTCCTCAGCATCACCTCATCGCAGCATCACTCTCCGCGCTGTTACCTCAAAGCACACACACTGGATGGTAACTCCGCCTTCTACTCTTCCCGCTCTGTACCACCCAATCAGCGGCTTCGATTCCTCCTGCTCTGCAAGTCTGCACCTGGGTCCTAGCGCTCCACAAGTTGCTGTCCTTTGGTTGCTAGCATTGCCTAGCAATCTAAGCAAGGGAAAATATTAACTCCTGCAGTGTCAGTCCTGCAAGGCACCCACAGACAGTTTCAACTGTAATCAATGTTAAAAGAGAAATGGTCCCTGTTGGGTACCACATAGTGAAAGTTTTTTTTTAAGAACCCGTTTCTAGAACCATAGTTAGTTGTGGTCATACTCCGCTCCTGATGCGACTAAGGAACATGACTGATATCACACTATATAATTGCTACATTTCAATATCATTATTCAAAATTAGAGATGAGCAGAGTTACCCGGATTAATTCGGATCTCAAAACAACAGCTATAAGAAAAATCTGGATAAATCTGCACTTGCGCCACTTTGGCGTTCAGAACCAAGTAAATCCGAACCTGTATTAACAAGTAAATATTAACAAGTAAAAATTAACAAGTAAATTAAATTAAAGCATTAACAAGTAGATCCGAACCTCTATTCAAAATACAAAGTGAGATCAGATACAGAAAATAAGATCTCATATAGGAAACATGGAAGACTAAATTGTGTAGTAAGTTGTATACAAACGTAAGGCTTGCGCCGGTCACATGACCGCATCCCCTAAATATATGTACAATTTAAAAACATGACACTGACCCTGTGAGATGTAGAATAATTTTCAGCTATGCAGTAGCACAGACACATGTGAATGTTATGTGGCAGTTTTATGGGAAGGTTAAGCTGATGTCAGGTTTCACAGTAATAGTCTTGAGGACTCATTAAAAGTCTATTGAATTAAAGTGGAAAAACTTAACTCAGCAGTCAAATACAATAAAACCACTACAGCTCCAATATAAATAACAGCTGTATTTACATAAGAACTGCAGTGTTTGCTCTACGCAATTATATGTCACATCTGCTATTGGTACTTCATCAATATAATAATTCCATAAGGTCTGTCTCATCTGCTGAATGCACTTGCAGTGGGAGCCAAGGATGCACCCCAACGGCTCCCACTGCTAGGGAGAAGGGATAGACCTAGGAGAGAAGCTGGTAACTTTATATGAGAGCGGGGGTGGGATAGAGAAGGGGAGATAACGGAATGAGGGTGGGGGGATGGGGTGGTTTGTGGTACAAAGCATGGAGGGGGAGTGGAGTGTGGGGGGTGAGGGGTGAAAGGAGAAGACATAATGAGCACCAATCAGAGGAGGCTGGGGCTGGGTAGAGAGGGGTGGGAGGTGGACATGTGCTGGGTTCCTGTACTAGTTAGTTCATAGTTCTGTATATAAATAGATATATACATAGGATGGGAGTACAGCCATCATTAGTCCATCATCCAGCATGCATTTTGCAGTTCATATCTAATTACAATTGTGAAATGCGCACGCGTGGAAAGTCGCATTTTATGACCTAAGCAGTGTTGGCTACATATACAAGGTGCGACCATCAGTCTGCATACAGTAGGTAGCAAATGTACCTCCCCCCGACCCAGCAAAGGCAGTGCCAGGAGTACAGCAAGAGGTGCGGCTTCACTGTGAGTACAAAACAGGGGCAAAGACACAGTGCACACCTCACACACATTACAGTAATTGGCTGGAGAGTGCATAGAATAAGGGGTACATTTACTAAGCAGTGATAAGAGCGGAGAAGTGAGCCAGTGGAGAAATTTCCCCATCAACCAATTAGCAGCTCTGTATCATTTTATAGTATGCAAATTATAGATGTTACTTCAGTGCAGATTGGTTGCCATGGGCAACTTCTCCACTGGCTCACTTCTCCGCTCTTATCACTGCTTAGTAAATGTACCCTTTAGTCCCCAAGATGTTTCAACCCTGTTACATGCAAATCAGACAAGACAAACATATCACCAGCATTCCCATTCCCAAATACAGCAATTCTGGGCAAACACGCTACAATTTCTGGCCCATCTGCCCAATATCAGTGGACGGCCAGATAATTGCAGCTTGTATGTGGCCGACCAATCTAAAATGATATATTGGTCGGGCATGCCAGATCATCCAGCGTGTCCCTTCGATGCAATATTTTCAAGTGTCATGTGGGCCGCATCGGGCAGTGTATACCCTACAGTGGCCGGCCGACGGATATTCACCTGTTCCTTCACATGGGAAGGAACAGGGAAATGTCTCCCCCCTGGGGGCGGAGCTCCGACATCATGTGACATGCACTGTGAGAGATCTCACTGAGTACGTCCCGGCATAGCAATCACACATTCTCATTGTCTATCCTCCATTAGGCCTGTGAGAGCTGGTTCCTGATTACATGCTCAGGGCTGGGTTACACGAGTGTTTCAGTACTAGCCAGGAGCGGTGATGTTGTAGACACAGAGTACGCTGAGATATGATAGCCGAGCATATTGCCTCGCCACATAGCAATTACACTGTGAGAATACTGCAGAATTGTTTCTTCAAAATCTATTGTGTAATGCGGTCCATACATCTGCAACGCATTTCTCCGATTCCATCCGCCGATCAAAAAGGGAAATCAGTGGCCATCGATGATCAGCGATCCGTCCAGAAATTCTACATGTTAAAAATCCCCAATTTACCAATCCCAATTATTTTGTGGTCGGGTTCAGCAAAACGGAGAAATCCAACTGAGTTCCCTGACCATGGAGTCGGGGGATCGGGGAATTGCATGAATCAGTCACAGATGTATGGGCCCCTTAAAATAATCTGCCCATTGGCGGCAGTGTTTCACATGCTCCTATGGACAAGATTACATATAATCTCAGCCAAGGGATTTAAAGATCGGTTTTGAGTGTATTGAAAAACAGGTGGTATCGTCGTCTTCTTGCAGCTGAATTTTTTTTTACTATGCATTGTTTTTGACTGTCATCTAAAAGCCGACCTGATATCGGATTTGAAACCCCGATACTGCAGCAGATTTCATAGCAAACCCGCCGTATATCTGCTGCAGAGGTGAAGCTTTGCCAAGGTCAGTATCTGTGCAGGCTTCGTTAGTGATAAATGTTTTTAAAAAAATCAATAATTAAAAAAAAAAAAAAAATTACACTGTGCGTCCACCTGCTATATCATCAACCCCCCAGCTGGTTCAGCCTGGTGCTGGTTATTGGAAAATAGGGGGGGACCCCACGCGCCTCCTCTCTATTTTCCAATACCAGCCTAGGCTCAGGGGTTCAGGGCTGGTTATGGATTTGAGGGGTCCCCACTGTTTTTTTTTCTAATTGTAACCATTGCTTTATATTTAACACTAACTGACTAACCTACATAACTAACTAACCTAACTAACTGATAGTGACCTGTGCAGTGCTTCACACAAACTCGCATACTACAGACGGGTCTATTACTTGGGTGGTTTGCTGTTGTTTTAGGGTCTGTTTCTGGACGATTTGCAAACCGACCATTAGTAAAACTGCAGCTTCTATACTGGTTTATGTAAAAATATCAATAGTTGCTCCGATGTTCTAAAATGTTCTAAAGTTGGGTTTTCAGCTGTTTTGTCTTTGGTGTTGACTTTACTAAGTGGTCGGTTTGCAAAACCAACGGAATGACAAAAAACACAAAATCAACCTTTAGTAAATGAATATACAGTATATACCACAATGAGTCTATATGGAAGGTTTCATTTGTACCCAATATTAATTATCATTCATTGGTACAGTATTCTGTAGCATTACTATATTCAGTGGTGCAAGTGCTTGCGGTGCGAGCTCTGATTGGCTCACGGATCGGCGCTGAATTAAACTGAGACACCCGCCGGAGACTGAGGGGAAGGAGAGGCGCAGGCTGCACTCTCCTCCCCTCACACAGACAGACGGCAGCGGTGAGCAGGGGAGGAGGGGGGGGGGGGGGGGAAACACACGTATACCTGACACTGGGGGATATCTGGCACTGGGGGGGCATGTTATACCTGGCACTGGAGGATATCTGGCACTGGGGGGCATGTATACCTGGCACTGGGGCGCATATCTGGCACTGGGGGGGAGTTGTGTACCCAGCACTGGGGGATATCTGGCACTGGGGGCATATCTGGCACTGGAAGGACATGTGTATCTGGCACTGGGGGGACATGTGTGTATCTGGCACTGTGGCCATATCTGGCACTGCGGAGACATGTGTATCTGGCACTGGGGCATATATGACACTGAGGGCATATCTGGAAATGGGGGCATACTTGTGTATCTGGCACTGGGGGCATATCTGGCACTGGGGGCATATCTGGCACTGTGGGCATATCTGGCACTGGGGGGGCAATGTATATCTGGCACTGTGGGGCAACGTGTATCTGGCACTATTGGGGTCATACGTGTATCTGCCCCTTCCCCCATATGTGTATCACGCTCCCATTTTCATTGGCCACGCCCCATGCGGCATTTGGCCACACCCATTTTTTGCACACGTGCCTTCGACGCGCACACACAGTACCCGTAAGACATTTTTTCTACTTGCACCTGACTATATTATGCAGCGCTACAATGTTAATAAAAATATAGCCATATAGAAATTTATTAATTTGAAGTAACCCCCGAAATTAGGGTTAGTTCTATTCAATTTAATTTAAATCAAACGTGAAATTCTGCAGAAAGTTAAACCTTAGAGATTTCACAATCTCAGACATGCTGCATATGGTTTGTATCAGCAGAATTAATTATCTAGTAATGACAAAGACATTTGTTGGAAATTCTTTGGAATTCTACTTTTATTCTACTATTATTTTATACTACCATGGCAATTTCCCAGATTAGTCCTGATTTTCAGTACACAAAAGCGTGCCTCAATTTTCTAATTGGGAATATTCACAGGAAGTCATTTGGGTGCAATAAACAGTCCATAGAGATTTCGGCGGCTTAAAAGTTCAACCAGTAAAGCTATAATCATAGACATTAATCTACAATGAATGGTAAAACACCAAGGGGTCTATTTATTAACATTATTTTTACTAAAATAATGTGACAAGGGGTGTTTTCACACACTTTTTACATTATTTTAATATCACCTGAATGTATTAAAGTGCATTTGGAGCAGTTTTCATGAAAAAACTGCTCCAAACCCTTTAATTCACTTTTTTTTTAGTAAGCCACATCGCATTCCCCATACTTATAATGGGAAATGTGATGTGACCAAATTTACTGAAAAAAAAATGTGAAAAAATACCGCAGTGTGCCCTGTTATAAACTCGCCAGCTTAGGCTGGCAAGATCAAAGGGCAGCACTGCGATAGAGAGGCATTTGCCCAGCTTTCTCTGCCCCTGGCAGGTCACATGTTCCAGGTCATCCGGCAGGTGCACAGAGAGAGTTCCCCAACTATCAAATTTTCAAAGAGCACAATGGTGATACATTGTGATTGGTTGGTGGATGTTTTGCCAAATAGCTCAGAAACAACACAACCAATTACAATGCCACTATAATTGTATGGACCAAGAGCTTTAATTTGATATATAATGTCAGCTCAGGCAACGGCATCATAGAAATAAGATACTCATCTAAGGGTGGTAAATATGCAAACCAGTGGTGTTGGTGAATACTACTGTTCCATACAGAGAGACATATGCTTAACCAGTAGTGCTCCCATACTGGTTACACATGTACTGTATACTACAGGTCAAAGGGAAGA